>NC_052166.1:8385672-8527652 GCF_902713615.1 Scyliorhinus canicula
GCTGACCGTCCTTTTCAATGCACCGAATGCACTCCAGAAGTTCAAGAATAAATCTCACAAGCACATTCGAATGGGCAATAAACGAGAGGGAATAACTCAAAGATGTCTCTTTGCATGCTGACATAAGCCGGTGCTGTTCACTCATGTATACCTTGTTATCTTACTGTCATATTCCATTCTCGCTGTGTTAACAATCCCTTGGTCTTCCCAGGCTGAATTCTAACACCTTCCCAATCACGAAAAATGCAAATTTCCACATCAACTTTATATGACTCAAGGGCTTCGTTGGCGTTCGAAAGGGGACAGACTATTATTTTGAAATTTGAAACCTTGGGATATTCATCATTTGTACAGAGTCCACTCTCAAAAGAATGCTGCCCGGGGATGTTTCTAATTTGGCAAGAGTGAACTTCTTGGATATGTGTGGGGAGGGACTGAAAATGCATTGTTTGTTAAGGTGGAGAGTGAGCTGAATACAGATTGAAGGTGGCAATCATTGGGGAGTCCATTATTATGGTTGTGGCATTGAGATGCACTAAAAATCTGTGTCCAGAAATGTCCAATGGCAGGTGGGGTGTAATGATTTTGTGAGATGAGTGATTATATTACCGATCGCCATTCCATGCAACGCTTGTTTGTGTGAGATATGTATTCTGCTGAAAAACAGGCAGTGCAGATTATTTGCTCTTTAAGAAGTCAAGTAGGAGAGAACGTACCTCACTAAAATATTAAATAATGATTATTTTCCAACTGCTGTCGTAAAACAAACATATCTGTGCTTCTCAGTCTCTCCCCCTCGCTCTCTCTCTCCCTCTTTCTTTCTCTCTCTCCTCCTCTCTCACTCTCCATTCTCTTTTTTTTAAATTAAATTAAATTTATTTTTTCCAATTAAGGAGCAATTTAGCGTGGCCAATCCACCCTGCACATACTTGTGCTGGTGAGACCCACGCAATCACGGGAAAAATGCGTTAACTTCACAAGTACAGTGACCCAGAGCCAGGATCGAGCCTGGGATCTTGTCGCCGAGAGGCAGCAGCGTGCCACTGTACTGCCTCCCTCTCTATAATCGGGCAGTGGTGTTACCTTTATTGTGTCCCAGCCGCCAATTTCAATCTCTAATACCACCACCCCTCACTGCCAACACTTTTCTTTATCCGCAAATAATTTCAGTGCATTGTATTACAGACAAAGATAATGTTTATTTTTAATATCTTGAGAGTACTCAATTATTTTTTTTCCAATTAAGGGGCAATTTAGCGAGGCCAATCCACCTAACCTACACATATTTGTGTTGTGGGGGTAAAACCCACGCAGGCATGTGGAGAATGTACAAACTCCACATGGACAGTGACCCAGGGCCCCACACAGACAGTGACCCAGGACCGGCAGTCGAACCCAGGTCCTCAGCACCACAGTCCCAGTGCTAACTATTGTGGCACATGCCGCCCGAGACAAAGATAATGTTTGATCAGTAATTTGAAGTCTTCTCTCCTTTCTCACGCTGACAGTTAATTTGCTGGGAATTGTGATTCTTGCTCGGGGAAAGTGTGGCCTTTCTACCTGCACAACTTGCTACCTGGTGGGCATGGCAATGGCAGATTTACTGGTCATCATCGTTAACATTATTCTGTCACATATCTTCAATTATTATTTCCCAGTGAATTTCCTCAACCTCACCCCTGTGTGCAGTTTTAAATCTGTCCTGCTGTATGCAGCCACAGACTGTTCTGTGTGGTTCACCGTCGCTTTCTCCTTTGATCGCTTTGTGACAATTACTTGCCGGAAGTTAAAACTTAAATATTGCACAGGGAAAACTGCGTGTGTTGTCCTCGCAACAATCAGCACACTGCTTTTTTTGAAAAACCTTCCATTGTATTTTACAATGGAACCAGGCAGTGATATTCAACGGTGTTCAGTGGTTCTGTTCCACAAAGACAAGCTATTTTATAAACCCAGCATGGGTTGGATTTTCCTGGTTTGACCAGGTTTTAACACCATTGCTCCCGTTTGGCTTAGTTTTGTTGATCAACGCTCTGACAGTCAGGCATATTTTAGTGACTAGTCGAGTTCGTAAGGGACTGAGAGCTCAGAGTAACGGGGAAAATCGCATGGATCCAGAGATGGAGAGCAGAAGGAAGTCGATAATTTTGCTCTTCGCCATATCTGGCAGTTTTGTACTCCTCTGGTCGGTATATATTTTAGAATTCTTTTATAAGAAATTTGCAGGAATAATTATGATCACTGTGGCTGAATATACTGTACAAAGAGTCGGATTGATGCTGCGAAATGTAAATTGCTGCACAAACACATTTATTTATGTGGTTACTCAGTCTAAGTTCAGAGAACAGATCAAGAATGCAGTGAAATATCCGGTTGCATTAATTATTAATTCAATGAAGGAGCTAATAAAGTGAATGAATGTCACCTTAACCAGGCAGGGAGAGCCAGCCGCGGACACCAACTACAGCCTATTAGGAAACCGCCTTGTGACTGAAACTGAGTATCCAATCAATTAATTCTCCCAACTGACTTTGGGTGATCTAATCACGGAGCTTTACTTTGATTCCGCCAATTACGGTGTTTTATTTGTGAAGAAAAGGGAGTTCAGTCCAAACACTGAGAGCGCCAGTCACCAATCAGTAATTTAACAGCGACGAGTGACAAGTCCTTAAATTAGCATGACTCCCAGAGTAATTTCCAATGGTCAACTCATAGTGTGCGATTTTTGACTGACAGCTGATGAAGCAAGTAAGGTGTCCATCAACTGAGGAGGCATCAATTCGATTTTTGTACTGAGAGACAGGCAGCTGTTATGATCATCCAGAGTGCTGCCACCGCCCTGGAAAGTCTAGGAACAATGACAATGCATCTTTCAAATACAACCAATGACAGAGTCCCGTATTCAGCAGAGCAATGCCTTTGATTATGATTAATGGCAATAACATTAACCAGTGACTGTGTGCGTTGCCGCTTATTGGCCAACCGAAGTTTTCGGCTCCAGTGATCCATTCCCCTGCCCAGTGTCATCATAAGACCATGAGATATAGGAGCATAACAAGGCCAATCGACCCATCGAATCTGCTTCGATGGCTGATCTATTTCTCATCCCCAATCTCCTGCCCTCTCCCCTTAACCCCTGATCCCTTTTTTAGTGAAGAACCTATCTGTCTCTGTCTTAAATACAATCAGTGATTTCGCCTCCACATCCTTCTGCGGCAGAGTTCCACAGATTCACCAACCTGCGATTGAAGAATGTCCTCCTCATCTCTATTTTAAAGCATCATACCTTCAGTTTGAGATTGTGTCCTCTGCTGAGAGGTTTTCCTACAAGTTGAAACATTCTCCACGCTCACCAAATCCAGGCCTCGCAGTATCCTGTCAGTTTCAGTAAGATCCCCGCTCATCCTTCTAAACTCCAACGAGCGCAGACCCAGAGTTGTTAACTTTTCCTCATCCGACAAGCTCTTCATTCCAGAGATCATTCTTGTGAACCTCCTCTGGACCCTTTCCAAGGCCAACACATATTTCGTTACATCCGCGGCGCAGAACTGCTCACAATACTGCAAACGGGGTTTGACTCGAGCCTGATATAGTAACAGACTTACATCCCTGGTCTTGTTTTCTAGCTCACTGTACATGAATACAGACATTCCATCTCTATTCCTATCTGCCGACTGAACCTGCACGTTAACCTTCAGAAAATAATGACAAAGACTCCCAAGTCCCTCTATGCTTCTGATTTCCTGAACATCTCCCCATTTGGAAAATATTCGATGCCTCCATTTCTCTCTCCAACGTGCGTAAGATCAGAATTTTCCACATTGCATTCAATATGCAATTTCTTTGCCCACTGTCCTAACCGGCCCAAGTCCTTTTGCAGCCCGCCTGGTTATTCAGCACTCTCTGACCCTCCACAGATCATTGTATCATCTGCAGACATAACAGCAGTGCCTTCAGTTGCTTCTTCCAGATCATAAATGTATATTGTGAAGCGTTGTGGTCCGAGCACCGACCCCTGAGGCACACCACTTGTCACCAGCTGCAAGTTAAAACATACCCCTTTATCCCCTTTTGCCAGTCAGCCGATCCCCGATCCATGCCAGGATCTTACCCATAGCACCATGGATTCAACTTCTTTCACCGTCTCATATGCGGCACTTTGTCATAGATCTTCTGGATATCTAAATAAATCATGTACACTGGTTCTACTTTGTTTAATTTCGTTATTACTTCCTCAAAGAACAGTAACAGATCTGAAAGGCATGGCCGCCGCTTGAAGAAGCCATGCTGACTCGGTCCTGCATTATCATGCACTTCCAAGTACTCCGCAATTTCCTATTTAAGAACGGACTCTAAAATCTTCCCAATGATTGGTCAGGCTAACCAGCCTAATATATCCCATCTTCTGCCTCCCTCCCAACTTAAACAGCGGTGTTACATTATCCACTTTCCAGTCCTCTGCGACCTTTCCTGCCTCCAGTGATGCTGAAAGATCACCACCAATGCCTCCACCATCTCCTCAGCTCACACTTTTCTAACTCTTGATTATAGTCGAACCGGTCCAGTTGATTCATCGACCTGCAGACATTCCAGTTTCCTCAGAACCGTCTCTTCAGTGATGGTCACTGCACTCACCTCTGCGCCTAATTCTCCTGGAGCACTGGCATCCCACTGATGCCTTCTACCGTGAAGACTCATATAAAGTAACTATTCAGTTTCTCTGACATTTGTTGTCATAGTTCTTGATCCTGGTAGGAGTGTGGACTCCGATGTATAATGGAGAGTTTCATGTACCACTATGATGCAATGGGCTCTCTCCCGGATGTCCCACGTTAGGGATACCAGACATTTTCCGAGAAGACCTATATCTTTGGTAACTGCGCTGTGTTGGGCGCCAGCCAGCCAATTTAAATCGCTACTTTTGGACTGCGAACAAGGTCTCCCAAGGCGCTTTGTGCTTCTGATTTCCCATGTACCTCTTCATTTAGAAAACATTCTATGCCTCCATTTCTCCCGCCAAAGTGCATAACCTCACACTTTCCCACATTGCATTCCATCTGCAATTTCTTTGCCCACTCTCCGAGTCTGTCCAAGTCCTTCTGCCGGCCCCCTGCTTCCTGAATACTACCTGTCCCTCCATAGATCTTTGTATCATTGGCAAACTGAACAACAGTGCCTTCAGCTCCTTCTTCCAGATAATTAATTCATATTGTGAAAAGCAGTGGTCCCAGAAACGACCCCTGAGGCAGACCACTAGTCACCGGCTGTCATGCTTAAAATACCCCTTTATGCCCACTCTCTGCCTTCTGCCATTCAGCCAATCCTCTGTCCATGCCAGGATCCTACCATTAAAACCAATGGACTATTAATTTATTTAACAATCTCCTCCGCGGCACCTTGTCATAGGCCTTCTGTAAATCTAAATCAATCACGTCCACTGGTTCTCCTTTTTCTAACCTCCTTATTAATTCCTCAAAGAACATAAATAGATGAGTAATACATGACCTCCACTTGACGAAGCCTGCAGACTCAGTTTTATTTTATCATGCACTTCCAGGTATTCCACAAATTCATATTTAATAACGGACTCTAAAATCTTACCAATGATTGAAGTCAGGCTAACCAGCCTATAATATCCCGCATTCTGTCCACCTCCCAACTTAAACAGCGGTGTTACATTTTCCACTTTTCAGTCCTTTGAGACCTTTCTGCCTCCAGTGATTCCTGAAAGATCACCACCAATGCCTCAACAATCTCCTCCGCTAACCCTTTTAGAACCCTGCTGTGTAGTCCCTCCGGTCCAGGTGATTTGTCGACCTTAAGACCGTCCAGTTTCCCCAGAACCTTTTCGTTAGCGATGGCAACTGTACATCTGCCGCCTGATTCTCCTGGAGCACTGGCATCCCATTGGTGTCTTCTGCCGTGAGGACTGATGTAAAGTAACTATTCAGTTTCTCTGACATTTCATGTCATGCTTCTTGATCTCAGTAGGACCTTGGACTCCGATGCATAACGCAGAGTTTCATGAACCCCTATGCTGCAGTGAGATTCCTCTCTGATGTTCCCACTTTAGGGATACCAGACAGCTGCCTGAAGACTTAACTGCCTCTAGCAAATGCGCTGTGTTGGGCGCCATCCAGCAACTTTAAATCGCTACCTTTTGATGGTTTTACCACGTTTGACTTGACAGTCACTGTGAAGGAGATAGGGGGGAAACTTTATAACTGCAGGAAAATTATTTAAAAATACAAGCCGTTCATCACACTGACACTAAGCACAAAAGCCGACTCTCACGGAACCAAACACAGCACTTCCACATTTGAAACGCCCTGCAGGGAATCCAGGCTGGTCTCCACCACTCCAGTCAACTGACATGAGTATCACCCCAAAATCCAAGACTGACGACCTGACCTCTATCCTGCTTCGACCTCCTCTCCAACCCTATCCCAGGTCCGACCCAGCACCACCTACTGGACTGACACCCCTCAGTCCTTCCGGAACAGAATTGCTTGCCTTGCTGCCTGATTCTGGCAAACCGCTGGAGATTGACACTGCAGAATTGAAAAACCAATGATTTCTAGGATGTATCGTCACATGTCTGAAGGTTTATCATTGACAGACTCCCTACCTCAATGACAACTCATTCCGCACGCTCCTAGTCTTCTCTCCGAAATTTTACTCCTGACACTCGAAGTCTCCTCAAGGAAAACGCACACTGTGCATTGCCGCACTATTCAGTAAAACATCACACTGTACAGTCCTGCTCTATTCACGAAAACCTCACACTATACAGTCCAGCTCTATTCACTGAAACCGCGTAAGACATTCCAGCTTTATTCACTAACACCTCACACCGTACAGTCCAATTCTATTTATTAAAACTTCTCACTGTGCCGTTCAGCACTATTCACTAAAACCTCTCACTGTACAGTCCTGCTCCATTCACTAAACCCTCACACTGTACAGTCCAGCTTTATTCACTAAAACCTCTCACTGTACAGTCCAGCTCGTTTGACTGAGCCCTCACACTGTACACTCCAGCGCTATTCACTAAAACATCACACTGTACAGTCCAGCTCGATTCACTGGAATGTTTCCCTGTGCAGTCCAGCTCTGTTCACTAAAACCTCACATTGTACAGTCCAGCACTATTCACAAAAGCCTCACACTTTACATTTCAATTCTAATCATTAAAATCTAACGACACAGTTGGAATCTCTTCACATTAACGTAAATGAAAAATACACCAGAAAATCATGATATGGTCTAGCTGCCGTAGTCCAGAATGAACATGCTGTAAAATGAAGAATTCACAGTTAAAGCCGGTCTCTTCCTCTCTTTCCATGGCTACATGATCCGTTTCTAATGGGACTTCCTTTGATATCCATTATTGGGGACGTTTAATTTGTGGGAAGGGAGAGAGAGACAGACAAAGCACTGGGATAATACATCTCGCTGGTAATTACACACAACACCCCCTCCCCACAATTAGAAAAAGACTGATGTTTGTCTCAACCAGACATGGAGGAAGCGTGTTCAGGTGAGAATAGCTGAGTTTGCTTTAGGTTAACAACAGTCCATTCTACAATAGAGACAAAACAAGATACAGGGCATGCTCATGACAGAAAACAAGAAAAAATCAATAACGTAACGGAACCAACAGCATCCAAACCAACACTTGCTCTTCCCCCACCACTCCCCCTCCCCAATTCCACCGGAAACCCATACGTCGTCCCACATCAGTGGAAAAGCACCCTCGAACGAGCATCACAGTCCACCGGAAAAAGTCACAGCGAAACAGAGCACCGCAAATTTCTCCTGCCAGAGAAAGGAAAATGTTACCTTTCATAAGTCATATTTTCTTTAAAATACAGAATCGGGAATAAATTTTAAATGAGACGAGTAATCTGGACTAGATTCCATACCATGCCAGGGAGGCACAGAGTCATTTTTGGAGTTTTTTTACGAACTCCATTGAGCAAAAGAGCTGATAGATGACATAGCGACCATTAAAACAATGCTAGAGAATAGGGGGTTTCACAAAATCACGGGTCGATTGGTTACCAATTATCTGACTGTTCCACAAAAAGGGCAGCTAGCTCGAAGAGGTTATCGGAAAAGTTAAAGAGGACATTTTTCACTTCCGAAAATATAGAACATGGAGAAATACAGCACAAAACAGGCCCTTCGGCCCACGATGTTGTGCCGAACCTTTGTCCCAGATTAAGTACAAATTAATCTACACCCCATCATTCTACCGTAATCGATGTACCTATCCAATAGCCGCTTGAAGATCCCGAATATTTCCGACTCAACTACTTCCACAGGCAGTGCATTCCTTGTCCCCACTACTCTGTGGGTAAAGAATCTACATCTGACATCCCTCCTATATCTTCCACCATTCACCTTAAATTTATGTCACATTGCAATGGTTTGTTCCACCCGGGGAAAAAGTCTCTGACTGTCTGCACTATCTATAGCCCTGATCATCTTAGAAACCTCTATCAAGTCGCCCCACATCCTTCTCCGTTCCAATGAGAAAAGGCCTAGCACCCTCAAGCTACTCTCCATTCCAGGAAACATCCTTGTAAATCTCCTTTGCATCTTTTCCAAAGCTTCCACATCCTTCCTAAAATGAGGCGACCAGAACTGCCCGCAGCAGTCCCAATGTGGCATTACCAAGGTTTTGCCCAGCTGCATCATGTCCTCACGGCTCTTCAATTCAATCCCTCTGCTAATCAACGCCAGTACACCACAGGTCTTCTTCACAGCTCTATCTATTTGAGTGGCAACTTTTAAAGGTCTATGAACATAGACCACAAGATTCCTCTGCTCCTCCACATTACCAGAACACTACCGTTAACCCGGTATTCCGCATTCATATCTGTCCTTCCAAAATGGACAACCTCACACTTCCCAGGTTTAAACTCCATCTGTCACTTCTCAGCCCAGCTCTGCATCCAATCCGTCTCCTTGCAGCCGGCAACAGCCCTCCTCACTGTCTACAATTTACCAATGTTCAGATCGTCTGCGAATTGACTGACCCACCCTACAACTCCCTCGTCCGTCATTAATGGAAATCACAAACAGCAGAGGGCCCTGAACTGATCCCTGCGGTACGCCACTGGTAACTGGGCTCCAGGCTGAATATTTGCCATCCACCACCACGCTCTAGCTTCTATCCGTTAACCAGTTCGTTATCCACCTGGCCAAGTTTCCCACTATCCCATGCCTCCTTACGTTCTGCAGAAGCGTATCATGGGGAACCTTATCAAATGCATTACCAAAATCCATGTACACTACATGCACTGGTTTATCTTCATCTTGGTCACCTCCTCAAATAATTTAATAAGCCTTGTGAGGCAAGACCTACCCCTCACAAATCCGTGCTGACTGTCTCTAATAAAGCAGTGTATTTCCAGATGCTCAGATATCCTGTACCTCCGTACTCTTTCCATTACTTTGCGTACCACTGAAGTAAGACGGACTGGCCTGTAATTCCCAGGGCTATCCCTTTTTTGAACACGGGCACAGCATTCACCACTCTC
This sequence comes from Scyliorhinus canicula, assembly GCF_902713615.1. NCBI lineage: Eukaryota > Metazoa > Chordata > Chondrichthyes > Carcharhiniformes > Scyliorhinidae > Scyliorhinus > Scyliorhinus canicula. The sequence goes on from NC_052166.1 coordinate 8,395,221, forward strand.
CAATCTCCTGGTCCCGCACCAATTGTCAGTGTGGACGAAAAGATAATTGCCAACGGCTCTGCAATTTCGTTTCTTGCTTCCCATAGAATCCTTGGATATATCCCGTCAGGCCCGGGGGACTTGTCTATCCTCATGTTTTTCAAATTGCCCAAAACATCTTCTTCTTAATAGGTATCTCCTCGAGCTTACCAGTCTGTTTCACACTGTCCTGTCCAAAAATATGGCCGCTCTCATTCGTAAATACTGAAGAAAAGTACTCGTTCAAGACTTCTCCTATCTCTTCAGACTCAATGCACAATCTCCCCCTTCTGCCGTTGAGCGGACCCAATCTCGCTCTAATCATTCACATATTTCCCACATATGTGAAAAAGGCCTTTGAGTTACCTTGATTCTACCCGCCAATGATTCTTCATGCCCTCTCTTAGCTCTCCTAATCCCTTTCTTCTGTTCCCGCCTAGCCATCTTGTATTCATCCAACGCCCTGTCTGAACCTTGTTTCCACAGCCTTCCATAAGTATCCTTCATCCTCTTAACAAGACATTCAACCTCTCTTGTCAACCATGGTTTCCTCACTCGACCATCTGTTCCCTGCCTGACATATCAAGGACACGTATCCTTGAACAAGTTCCACATTTTAATTGTGCCCTTCTCTCACAGCCTATGTTCCCAACATATGCACTTCAGTTCTTGTTTAAAAGCATCGTATTTACCCTACCCCCAATGTAAAACTTGGACTGTTGCACGCACATATCCCTCTCCATTACTAAACTGAAAGTCACAGAATTCTGGTCACTGTCTCCAAAATGTTCCCCCACCAACAAGCCTATCACTTGCTCTGGTTCATTACCAAGTACCAAATCCAATATGGCCTCCCCTCTGGTCGGACAATCTACACACTATGTTAGAAAAGCTTCCTGGCCACATTGCACAAACACCACCAACTCAAACTATTTGATCTAAAGAGTTTCCAGACAATATTTGGGAAGTTGAAGTCACCAATGACTACTACCCTGTGACTTCAGCACCTTTCCAAAATCTGTTTCCCAACCTGTTCCTCTGCATCTCAGGTGCTATTGGGGGGCCTATAGAAAACTCCCAAGAAGTTGACTGCTCCTTTCCTATTTCTGACTTCAACCCCTACTACTTCAGTTCGCAGATCCTCTTAGAACTGCCTTTCTGCAGCTGTTATACTTTCTTTAATAAACAATGCAACCCCCTCCACCTCTTTTTACACACTCCCTAATCTTATTGAAACATCTACAACCACGAACCTCTGACAACCATTTCTGCCCCTCTTCTATCCAAGTTCCCATGATGGCCACCACATCGGAGTCCCAAGTACCAATCCATGCCTTAAATTCACCCACCTTATTCCTGATACTTCTTACGTTAAAGTATACACACTTCAACCCATCTCCGTGCCTGCAAGTACTCTCCTTTGTCAGTGTTACCTTCCCCACTGCCTCACTAGACCCTTTGACGTGCTGAACATCAGGTGCCTTAGGTGCTGGACTGCAAGTCCGGTTCCCATTCCATTGAAAAATTAGTTTGAACCCTCCCGAAGAGTACTAGCAAACTTCCCTCCCAGGACTGAGGTTAATCTGTCCCTGAGAAGATTTTTCAATAATGCCAATAATTCACTGATTTTAGATTCATTAACCTGTAGTTATATCATGTGTGTGTGATAAAAAGGGGGATATGGTAAATTTTACTACTTCCCAATATATATTATATGTATATATATTCATTAAGGTTAGTTTACAAGATTGTTTACAAGATTCCACTTATTGTTTGATAAAGTGCACCAATATATAAAGTTTGCAATGTTCTTGTTCGGGAATAGAACATAGAACAGTACAGCACAGAACAGGCCCTTCGGCCCTCAATGTTGTGCCGAGCCATGATCACCCTACTCAAACCCACGTATCCACCCTATACCCGTAACCCAACAACCCCCCCCCCCTTAACCTTACTTTTATTAGGACACTACGGGCAATTTAGCATGGCCAATCCACCTAATCCGCACATCTTTGGACTGTGGGAGGAAACCGGAGCACCCGGAGGAAACCCACGCACACAGGGGGAGGACGTAATACTGAATACGTTCAAAATGGAGTATTGAATTAAAGACTGTCTTTCTAATTATTATTGTAAATAAACCAGTGGAGCGCAAGATGCGGAACTTGAGAAACTAAAGTCAGTGTGGATTACATAAATTGCATTTTCATTATAAACACACCGAAATATTCAATCAATTTTGTGAGACATGAGCTCCTCCTCACAAACGATGGCTGACCAGCCGGGATTACATTTTGCCTTTCAAAATGGAATGTCAATCGGTCCCTGAGAAGATTTTTCAATAATTCCAGTCATACTATCACTGATTTTAGGTTCATTGGCCTATAGTTATATAATTTATCCCCACGTCCCCTGTCGAATGATTAAATCTTGCCCAGTCCTCTGGCCATTCTCCTGTGGCAATAGAGGATTTAAAAATTATCATCAGATATTCCAAAATCACTTCTCTTACCTCCCACATGCCGGGAACACATAATTGAAGTCTGCTAAAACAGCTGATCTCCCATCCAAACCTAATTTCTTTAATTATATTACAGACCCACTCATTGATTTCGAGACCTACATCGTCCTGCTCCACAGTGAACACAAATACCAAAACCTAATTTAAAATCTCACCAATGTCTTTCGGCTGAACACAGATTGCCGCTCGGTCCCTAATGGGCCCTAAATTTTCCCTGGCACGCTATTCCAGTTAATATATATATATGCACCTTTACTTTCCTTACGTTTGAGTGGCGGTACTTTGTCATGCTTCTCTCTGTGCTCTCACAATATCATTTTAATGTGCACCTCCATGCACTTTTAATGCACCCAATAATTTGAGATGCTGCACCAGTTGAGCTCGCTATCACTGAAATGATAGTGACACCTCTGCATCCGGGTCCAATTCCTTCAATAAAATTAGGTGCAGTATCCTCCCCTTGTCACGCTGTCTACATCCTGGCTCAAAAATCTATTCTGGATGCAGTTTAGTAAGTCGTCTCCCTCGCGGCATTTCAGTCGTTGATAATCCTAAATAATATCTGGTGTTGAATTCCCCGACGGATGTTCGCCTATTGTTTTTAGGCAACTCTGGGAATTGCCGACCTGTGTGCTTTTGAATCAATCTCTGTTTGATTGGGACTCTATTGTAAAGTGAAAGCAAAGTGATTGTCCCCTTTTGCATTTAAGGTCCCCCATATGGTTTCAGTGAGGAGCCTGCTGAGAAATCAGTCCTCTGCGCTGCAGCAACTGACTCGTTGTTCAATAATGCGACCAAACACCCCTTTTAGACATATATCTAACCCGCTCCCGCAACCCCGTTGCGCGAGAAGATTGTGCTGCCAATTCTGCCCCTCCCGAAACTGTATTCCCTTCCGAGCAATAACGTCATGCTCCCATGTGTTATTAACACTTTTAATCCATCTGCCTTACCCATAAGACACATTATATTGAAGTCATTGCTATATATCTGTGTCATATTCTCTTGTACCTTCGCCCAGACATTCAGCCTGATATGGTTTTCATTTCATGCATGCCCATATGTCGCTGCCTAATTTATCTCCATTCTTTATCCCGCTGCCATGCCGATGGAGACTACCTCCCCATTACAATGCAACAAAAGCCTCGCAAATCTCACGTTTCTGACAAATGTAACCCACCCGTTGTTTAAAAAACATAAATTTAGAGCACCCAATTCATTTTTTCCAACTAAGGTATAATTAAGCGTGGCCAATTCACCTACCTTGCCACATCTTTGGGCTGTGGGGCGAAATCCATGCAAACACGGTGAGAGTGGGCAAATGCCGCAAGGGAAGTAACCCAGAGCCGGGATCGAACCTGGGACCGTGGCGCTATGGGGAAATAACTGCCGTGTTGCTCGAACCTACCGGTCCCTCTTTTCCCACGAGAGAACAGGTGGTTCAGGAAACGAAAGGCCTTACTTCTGCACAAACTCGAGAACCATATTTTCATCTGCTCCATCCTCCTAATGCTTAATTCACTAACATGTGGCACCGAGAGTGATCCAGTAATCACAATTTTCGATGTGCTGATTTTAAGCTGCTAGCAATCAGCCTACATTCTTGTTACACAATCACATAGATACATATAAGATCGGAACAGGCGGAGGCCTTCTGGTCCTTCGAGCCTGTTCTGCCATTCATCACGATCATGTCTGATCATTTCAACACAATTGCCTAATCCTGCTTTCTCCGCAATGCCTTTGATCCCATTCTCCCTAAGTGCTGCATTCAGCCGCCTCTTGAAGACATTCAAAGTTTTAGAATCACTACTGAAGTTAAATCACCATATTCTTAGAAATCGTCCACTAAATCAAAAAGCGTCAAAAATATGTTCTAAATGGTGATCCAGATTTTCTCCCCTTGACTCCTTTGCAATCCTAGGTGTCAATGTAGCATTTTAATTCAGGTCAATGTAGCATTTCAAATTATCCCCGGTATAAACTATATCTTTAAATAAGGTTTTATTTACATACCACTTCGGAGCTTCGATCCTAGATCCCGCCTCGCTAAGAAAGTGTAGGAGACTTAGGGATGTTTTGTTTCGGGCAAAGGGTAATTTTTAATTTACTTTATTTTACTTCAAAAGATATCACTGTCTGTTCAACAACGAAAAAAGATCTTGCTTCTGGATTTTCCGTTCTGGTTGTTCGGTCCTTCGTGGCCCCCTTGACAATCTCTCTTCTTGTCTGTGGCTGCTCTTAGTAGAGCTTCGATCCCTTGTTCGGTTCCTGCATTCAGTCACTCCCATCTACCAAAGCAGCACTGAGAGCTGGATGGCTGTTGGCGATGCAGGACATTTATGACCCTTCTCACAGCCGTGCTGGTTACATTTTATTATATGTTTCAATTATAAGCATTGGTGAAAAATGCTTTGATGCTTGTCAAATCTTAAAGGAGTGATTCATTCGGTTCTCGTCATGTTTAAACTGAGAACTGCTTGGTGCTAATTTACGCCTTTGTGGACTCAAGCATTATCTCCAAACTTCCACTTCTAAGTGTTGTCATGAAATTTGTATTACTCACAAATGCACATTATTTCACGTAATTTACTTAAGATTCTGGCAATTCTCAATCAACTTCCTGAAATTACTAACTTCTGTGAAAGTGTGAACTATTGTTTCCTCTATGTAACAAAAAACGTTATTCGCTAGTATTTCTTAAATTTTAAAGGACAGCATCAAATTACAGCATAAACTGTCTCAAACAGGCTGTTAAGCTGATAAAGGGTATTTGCATTTCAAACCCTCTTTTCTGAATGCTGTTAACCCATTGTGGGATTTTTGCTTGTGTTTTCTCATATTTTTTCGGGTTTTTTTAGAGCTTCATGTTTCAAATGACATCTTTCCCATTTTACTTTATACTACTTCTTATGGTAATGAATTTCACAGGCTCACCACTCTTTATGTGAAGAAATGTCTCCTTATCTCTGTCCGAAACGGTTTACCCTGAATCTTCAGACTGTGATACCTGGTTCTGGACACACACATCTTTGACACCATCATCCCTCTATCTGCCTAGTACTGGTACAACTTTATAAGTCTCTATGCGATCCCCCCTCATTCTTCTAAACCCCAGTGAGAAGAATCCCAGCCTAGTCAATCTCTCCTCATATGACAGTCCTTCCATCCCTGGAATCAGTCTGGTAAACCTTCGCTGCATTCCCTCGAGAGCAAGAACATCCTTCCTCAGAGAAGGAGACCAAAGTAGACACAATGTGGCCTCACCAAGGCACTGTCAAATTGCAGCAACACATCCCTGCTTCTGTACGCGATACCCCTCGCAATGAAGGTCAACATACCATTAGCCTTCTTTACCACCTGCTGCACCTGCATGCTTACCTTCAGCGAATGGTGCACAAGGCCACCCAAGCCCGCTGCACACTCCCCTCTCCCAATTTACAACTGTTCACGCAGTAATTTGCCTTCCTGTTTTTGCTTCGAAAGTGAATAACGTCACATTTATCCAAATTATTCTACATCTGCCATTGATTTGCCTACTCTCCCAACCTGTCTGATCTCGCTGTAGGATGCCTGCATCCTCATCATAATTCATCCGCCCTTCATAAATCTATGCTGGCTCTGACTGATTCTGCTGCTGCTTTCATTAATTTTCCGCTAAAAAGTCCTCCAATCTGCAGGGAAAGTTCCAGAGTTTATAGGATCCCGGAAGATGACAACCAATGCATCCACCATTCCCAGAGCCACCTCGTTATCTCGGATGCAGATTCTCAGGCCCTAGGGATTTATCCGCCTTCAATGCCATACGTTGTTCCAGCACGATTACTCTACTAATTTTGATCCCTCAGTTCTTATAGAATTATACAATTTACAGTGCAGAAGGAGGCCATTCGGCCCATCGAGTCTGCACTGGCTCTTGGAAAGAGCACCCTACCCAAGGTCAACACCCTATACCCATAACCCAGTAACCCCACCCAACACGAAGGGCAATTTTGGAGGCTAAGGGAAATTTATCACGGCCAATCCACCTACCCACACATCTTTGGACTGTGGGAGGAAACCGGAGCACCCGGAGGAAACCAACGCACACACGGGGAGGATGTGATGACTCCGCACAGACAGTGACCCAAGCCGGAATCGAACCTGGAACCCTGGAGCTGCGAAGCATTTGTGCCAACCACAATGCTACCGTGCTGCCCCACGTTCTTCTCTCTCACTAAACCTTTCATTCTCCAATATTTCTTGGAATTTATTTGTGTTCTCGTTTGTGAAGACAGAACCAGTTGCATGACCTCATCACTATTTATTAAATGAAGATCATTGACAGTAACGTGAACCACGGCATCTAAATGCTCCCCGCCCTCTTCTAGTTGCCTGCAACCTTTCAGTGACACAATTAACTCGGGAAACAGTGTTGTGACACAACATCCATCTGTCCGGTCTGCAGCCAGAGAAATTATTGTCGTGTCTCCTTGACAGCCAATGAGCTAGAAGTGTGTGATTTTCCATTGCCAATCCGCTGGTTCTCTGTGATGCCCCTAAATCTAATCAGCTGGATCTGTTTGATTCGGACTAAATCACACACAATCCCCAGCAGAAGCTCCCACAGAGAGAAGGACAGAATCACACAAAGACAGATGTGACCCACATCTCACACTCACTCCAAACATGCTAATGTTCCCTTTCTGGCCACCAGAGGTCGCGTATTAGCCCATCCCCGTAACCCATTAAGACCCTCTTACCATTTTTTGGATACTAAGGCCAATTCAGCAAACTCCATCCAAGTAACGCGCACATCTTTGGACTGAGGAAGTAAACTGAAGCACCTGGAGGAAACCCACGCAAACACGGGGAGAATGTGCAGACCCCGCACAGAGTGACACAGCTGGGAATCGAACCTGGGAAACTGGAACTGTGAAGCAACTATGCTAACCACTTTGCTACAGTGCTGCTAATAACCATTTAATAAAATGTATATTCAAAGATAGTTGCCTGTGCATATGTGCTGATGCTCTCTCTCCCAGCACGTGCACCACCTCACCGATGATATTGCCCCAGGCAACTCAAGATAGACGCCGACCATCTCCCATGGCAACTGTAGTTGACCACCAAGTGACGACCATAACTGCTCAATATGGATGCTGAGCAAGGTATGATGAGCACGAAGGCGCAGTGCCGATTCCCTGCTGCTCCGTGTCCACATTGAGTCTTTTTTGGGATTCAGCGCGTTGGGGCACCAATTCCAGATTCAATTATCGCTGCAATGCTGCGTCTCCCACCACAGTAACTAAACCATAATTAATAAACTGACTAAATGCACACCAACGAAAACAGAATTAATATACTGACCAAACTCACACCAACTGAACAGCATTTATAAACTGACCGAACAGACGGAAAATAAAGCATCATTAATAAACTCAACAACACAGCATCTCAAAGGTCATGAAAAGACTGACACAACACAAAGACTATAATGCAGCATTAACAAACGAACGATATGCACAACAGCTAAACCAGCATTAATAAACCGATGACATACACACGCAAATCAGCATTAATACACTGACCAAAAACACAACAGTTAAAGAAGCATTATTAAAATAACAAAGCACACCTAAATAAATGGTAGCCATGATGTGGAGATGCCGGCGTTGGACTGGGGTGAGCACAGTAAGAAGTCTTACAACACCAGGTTAAAGTCCAACAGGTTTGTTTCAAACACGAGCTTTCGGAGCACGGCTCCTTCTTCAGGTGAATCTGAAGAAGGAGCCGTGCTCCGAAAGCTCGTGTTTGAAACAAACCTGTTGGACTTTAACCTGGTGTTGTAAGACTTCTTACTGACCTAAATAAATGACCATGTACACTGCAACTAAACCAGGATTACGAAACTGACCAAACACACAGACAAACCAGCTTTAATAAACTGACCAAACACACAGACACTAAAGCAACATTAACAAACTGATGAAACACACAGCAAATCAGCAGCATGAATAAATTGATCAAATACACTGAAACTAAATCAGCACTAATAAACTGACCAATTACAGAGCAACTGAAACAGCGCAATAAACTGACCAACCACAGAGCAACTAATGCAGTATTAATAATCTGACCAAACAGACAAAAACTAAACTAGGATTAGTAAACTGACGAAATGCACAACAACTAAAACAGGATTAATCTACAAACTACACGCAAAAACTAAATCAACATTAATTAATTGACCAATGTTATGGGTCGGGGTTTAAAAACCCAAAGTTTATTGTGGAATTCACCTGACCTCTAACTTTTTGTTGAATTTGGCTAGGATGAGCATTAGAGCCTGTTTGTCAAAGGACTTATTCGGCGCTTTTAATGAAACAAACAAGTTTTATTCGAATAACTGAATTAACATTTATATATAAACAAACAACAAGATGTTTTATCAATTACAAACATCGACCACACGCTGTAAGACATGTATAATCCTTAATGAATTCCCCTGTTCGCAGAAATTCTCAACCTCTCTATGCAAAAATCTGAGGTCCCTATCTGCTTCAAGAAGACGACCATCATCCCTGTACAAATGAAAAGCACAGCACCGTGCCTTAATGAATATCGTCCAGTGGCTCTGACATCCATCATTATTAATTGCTTCGATAAAATAGATAAGTCCCCTGGGTCAGATGGGATTTATCCTAGGATTCTCTGCGAAGCCAGGGAGGAGATTGCAGAGCCTTTGTCCTTGATCTTTATGTCGTCTTTGTCGAAAGGAATAGTGCCGGAAGACTGGAGGATAGCAAATGTTGTCCCCTTGTTCAAGAAGGGGAGTAGAGACAACCCTGGTAATTATAGACCAGTGAGCCTTACTTCGGTTGTGGGTAAAATGTTGGAAAAGGTTAGAAGAGATAGGGGTTTATAATCATCTGGAAAAGAACAAGTTGATTAGCGATAGTCATTACGGTTTTGTGAACGATAGGTCATGCCTCACAAACCTTGTTGATTTTTTTGAGAAGATGACCAAACATGTGGATGAGGGTAAAGCGGTTAATGTGGTGTATATAGATTTCAGTAAGGCGTTTGATAAGATTCCCCACGTTAGGCTATTGCAGAAAATACGGAAGTATGGGATTGAAGGCGATTTAGCGGTTTGGATCAGTAATTGGCTAGCTGAAAGAAGACAGGGGTGGTGATTGATGGCAAATGTTCATCCTGGAGTTCAGTTACTAGTGGTGTACCGCAAGGATCTGTTTTGGGGCCACTGCTGTTTGTCATTTTTATAAATGACCTGGAAGAGGGTGTAGAAGGATGGGTTAGTAAATTTTCAGATGACACGAAGGTCGGTGGAGTTGTGGATAGTGCTGACGGATGTTACAGGTTAGAGAGGGACATTCATAAGCTACAGAGCTGGGCTGAGAGGTGGCAGATGGAGTTTAATGCGGAAACGTGTGAGTTGGTTCACTTTGGAAGGAGTAAGAGGAATGCAGAGTACTGGGCTAATGGCAAGATTCTTGGTAGTGTAGATGAACAGAGAGATCTCGGCATCCAGGTACATAAATCCCTGAAAGTTGCCACCCAGGTTAATAGGACTGTTACGAAGGCATTTGGTGTGCTAGCCTTTATCAGTAGGGGGATTGAGTTTCGGAGCCACGAGGTCATGATGCAGCTGTACATAACTCTGGTGCGGCCGCTCCTGGAGTACTGCGTGCAGTTCAGGTCACCACATTATAGGAAGGATGTCGAAGCTTTGGAAAGGGTTCAGAGGAGATTTACTAGGATGCTGCCTGGTATGGAGGGAAGGTCTTACGAGGAAAGGCTTTGGGACTTGAAGTTGTTTTCGTCAGAGAGAAGAAGGCTGAGAGGTGACTTAATAGAGACATATAAGATAGTCAGAGAGTTAGATAGGGTCGACAGTGAGAGTCTTTTTCCTCGGATGGGGATGACAAACACGAGGGGACACATCTTTAAATTGAGGGGTGGTAGATATAGGACAGATGTCAGAGGCAGCTTCTTTACTTCGAGAGTAGTAGGGGTGTGGAACGCCCTGCCTGCAACAGCAGTAGACTCGCCAACTTTAAGGGCATTTAAGTGGTCACTGGATAGACCTAAGGATGAAAATGGAATAGTGTAGGTCAGATAGGCTTCAGATGGTTTCACGTGTCGGCGCAACTTCGAGGCCCGGAGGGCCTGTACTGCGCTGTAATGTTTTATGTTCTAAGACATGTCAAATTTATTTTGCTTCCGTCGGAAGTCGAGACGTTTTGGGGCTTTCATCACTGTTGTGTCAACGTGAGTGGACCAGGACTGATAGTTGCTGATGGTGACCCTCAGGAATTTAAAGCCACCAACCATCTCCTCTTCGGAGCCATTGATGCATACGCGAGCGTGTGCCGTGCTACGCTTCCTGCAGTCACTTATCAGTTCCTTGGTCTTTCCGACATTTAGAAAGAGGTTGTTTTCTGTACATGTGGCAACCAAGTGATTTATCTCCCTCCTCTTGTCTGATTGACACACGGCCTACCACAGTTGTATCATCCGCAAATTTATTGATTGAGTTGGAGATGAATCTTGCCACACAGTCGTGTGTGTAGCGAGAGCAGTAGAGGGCTCAGCACATCCTTGTGGGGTATCCTTGTTTTGGACTAATGTGGTGGGGGTATTGTTGCCTATCCTGACAGATTGCTGTGATGCTGATGGTGAGGAAGTCAAGGATCCAATTGCAAAGGGAGGGGTCAAGTACAAATTCCAGAGTTTGGTTATTAATCCTGTCGGGATAATGGTGTTGAAGGTGTAATCGATGAACAGCTGTTTTGCATAGTGTTACAGGGCCACCGGTCAATAGTCGTTGATGCAGCTACCTTGTTCTTCTTTTGTCCTGGTATTTCTGGGAAGGATAGTTCTTGAATTTGATTTTCTCAAAAATTCGAGTTAAAAATAATCGAGTCAGGCGTCTTTCAAGATCGGGAGTTGAAATCAGTGTAAATGCAAGAAATTCGAACAGAAAGAAAGTAATCTAACAACATACGTTTTTTTTTAACGTAAAGGAACGGAGTGGGTTCCAAGTTTCTCCGCCCACTCACCGGCCCTTCCGGTTCAGGAGGATAATTAATCATTTAAGCAGACAGTTAATTTGTTCTAAGTTGCCGCCCAAAAATGATGTTCCTATGATCAATTTATGTAGCTTTATTTATGAATTGATGGGGGCTCAGCACAGCTAGTTAATGTGGAAATGTTAAACATAATCTGGAGGCAATTGGTTTGAATTCCACGAAGAATGGCTGATGCCGATAAAATCAATCATTGGAAATTGACATAAATGGAATGAAATTGTTGAAATAAATATTTTTTCGTATTTCAATCAAGCGATTGTGAAATTGCTCTGCCTCTTTAAGAATCTGTAGCCATAAATGAAGACTAAAGGTTAACTGTTATATTTGCCAGCTGTGAGAATCCGTGTGTTTCATTTGTTTTACATGGGTGTTCGCATTACAGAAGCATAGAATTTAAAATGCAGAAGGATTGTGATCCATTCGGCCCATAGAGTGTTCACCTGTTCTTGGAAAGAGCACCCTACTTAAGCTCATGCATCCAACCTATTCCTGGAACGCCACCAAACATTTTTTGGACACCAAGAACAATTGATCATGGCATATCCACCTAACCAGCACATCTTTGGTCTCTGGGAGGAAACCGGAATGCCCGGAGGAAACCCATGGACACACGCGGTGAACGTGCAGACTCTGCACAGACAATAACCCAAGCCGGGAATCGAACATGGGACCCTGGAGCTGTGAAGGAACTGAGCTAACAACTGTGCGACCGTATATTTTCTAATTGTATCTTTCCGGAGAAGTAACCTTGAGTTTTTAATTGAACAGAAACCACAAGGACGTTTACACAATTAATTTTGATCAAAGCACTGAAGCGCAATGTTCCACTTTCTCGGCCTGTGGTTTTGATATCACAGAGCTAACGCGATTTGAGGCAAACAGCTACCAAAGGGAAACGTATTTAACGAATCCTTCTTTTCAAAAGTTATCAACCAAGAGCTATGTTTACCGATTATTTTCGGGTGTTTTTGATAAACACCCGATATTTTCATTTGGAGACAAATTCACACATGTGTAGGGTAATATAATATTAATTTGATAGGGTTTATTGGAATTTGGGAGATTTGAAATGCTTCAGGGCAATCCGGTGTTTGATTGGCCCAGGGTTAAATCCGTCATATCCAAAGCGGTATCCCTGACACAACTCGTGCAATGCAGAAGGAATAATTTTGAAATTGCTGAACGAAATGTGAAGGAAAGATGGGTAAACAAAAAATATTCCAAAACATGTTTCTTGTTGAAGCAATAGAAGGGTGAAGATGAAATGACATCCGATTGAGGACTCTTATTCCATCCCTTTTCAAAGCAGCAGAAAAATAACCTTTGTTTGTTTTTATTTTCTACTGGTAAGTATAAACTATAAGTATTGAATTGTCATACCTGTTCATATTAATTTACCCACTTTAAGATAACCCGAATTTATATATTTTATTTTGCTTTCCAAGTAATTGCAAGATTTGTGGTCGCTTCAAGAATTTATTTTACACTTTCGATATTACCACAATAGTTTGCCCGATTGAAAATTTCGTGAAAGGGGCGGACATCGCGGCAGAAGCTTCAATAATATAGGTAGATGGAGGAGATCGTGTTCGCATTCACGAGTGATAAACACGTCCCAGTAACAGCCACGGCAGTAGGGTTGCCATTTGACTTGACACTTCCACAATAATATTGGAAATTATTACTTTTGCGTTACTGGGCCAACAGTATTGAGACCAAACCCATGCCATCCCCACCCAATTATTAGTGGATTACGAGGTCGTACTTTTTAATAAGGGTGAAATATTGTTTGATAACGTCAAACATGAAATTGTCTTATTCAGAAGGACAGCTCTTTATAACAAAAGACTCCAAAGAATCTGGTGTAATCACTGGTGAGGGGCTTAGTTATTTTAACAAATCTCAAAAACTTATGTGGCTTTTCAGACATAAATGTTTGATTTCCGTTTTAAGGATGTTATTAAGATATATCATTGGACTGTAAAATATCTCCAGGATTGGGATAGGGTTAAGTAATTGAGGATAGATGATGAAAATCAACACATTAACAAGATAGCAACTCGTCAAATGTTATTTGTGTTCAATGATTTGTGCGTTACCATGACACAGGTGAAGCGAGTCTAGAACCCACACGTCGGGTGAATCACAATTAAGAAAAGGTACTCAGCAGTAGAGCTAGTATTTGGGGCATTGAATACCCAGACAATCACAGACTCAAGGTAGGGGAAACAAAGTTATTGGTTGATAAGCTGCAGCTTTCACTGACCAAGTTATGCATTGCGTAGAGAACTGAAGATGTATTTGTTGCACATTAATGTGGATAATTAAACAGACACAAGCAATTTGGGGCCAGTTTTAAGTGCACGGCCTCTAGGAATTAGAAATGATAAGGTTGTAATCTATTGGAACTAGTAACATCTAAATAACAGGACGTGCTCTGTTCAAACAGTAATAATGTTTTACGGGCAAAATCTAACACTCGGTGACGTCCAGGATCTTGTTCTTTAACATTTCGGATGACTATCTATTCCAATGCGGGGAACATAGTGGCTGTTGGGATTTGTGTGGCTACCCGGGGCACCAGGACAGCTGTGGATAACCAAGAATGAAGATCTGCTGCTGGATTTTCAACACACGCAGGAAGAATGGTATTACAGAAATACTTGAAGCTTTATAAAATTTCACCTAGGTGATATACATCCCAGCATACAAAGAATATTTGGGGCAGCAGGGTCGCATGGTGGTTAGCATAAATGCTTCACAGCTCCAGGGTCCCAGGTTCGATTCCCGGCTGGGTCGCTGTCTGTGTGGAGTCTGCACGTCCTCCCCCTGTGCGTGTGTTTCCTCCGGGTGCTCCGGTTTCCTCCCACAGTCCAAAGATGTGCGGGTTAGGTGGATTGGCCATGCTAAATTGCCCGTAGTGTCCTAATAAAAGTAAGGTTAAGGGGGGGTTGTTGGGTTACGGGTATGGGGTGGATACGTGGGTTTGAGTAGGGTGATCATGGCTCGGCACAACATTGAGGGCCGAAGGGCCTGTTCTGTGCTGTACTGTTCTATGTTCTAGTTGAGCAATGACAGGGCAGGTTTCAATGCATAGTTTCATATACTGTTGCGAAAAATAAAGGGTGTGCGTACAATTTTCTACTGATTCACGGGTCAGCTTTTTCAGACTGAGGGGAGGGAGATGTTGGATCTATTTTTGTAATGCTTCCCTCCCCCTTCATCCAGCAGAGGGCAGTAGAGCGGATCTGCTGATTGGCTGTTGCGGGGAAAATATGCGGCAGTACCTTGCGGTCAGTTCAACCATAACGTGTACCTGAGCAAGACACCCTCCGTATTCAAGTGAAGGCAAACATCCAGCAGAAGGAAGTAGAGCGGAGCTGCTGATTGGCTGTTGCGGGAAAAAATTGCATCAGTGCCTTGCAACCAGTGCCACCATAACGTGTACCTGACCAAGATACCCTCCGTGTTCAAGTGAAGGCTAGCATCCAGCATAGGGCAGTAGAGCGGAGCTGCTGATTGGCTGTTCTGGGGAAAATTTGTATCAGTGCATTGCGTTCACCGTATCTTGAAGGTGGTTTGTGGAGGAGCTGTTGTCAAGTGACGCCAAAGGCAGTTATAAGCAATTAGATCATCCACCAGGCATGATTTCAGTGAATGGCCGTTTCCTGTTCCTATGTAAGACTACAGAAGGGATTGTTGCATTCGTCGCTGAGGACAAAATGAGCAACATGTCCTGGACCCAGTCTCTGTCCTGAATGGGGCTTCTGCCACAAGATTATAGATGCGAAGAACGTGAATTGTGAAACAGAACGGGTTTTTTGCAGGCGACGACAGTGAGAGTACTATGTCGAGATATGAAGGGGGGCAACATGAACGAGGCAAGTCTCGCTGTGCAGAGCGAGGCCTCATCTAGGTATGTGCGTGGCAATTGGCGAGGATTTATCGCGAAGTGCGGGTTTTTGAAATGGCGAAACGTATCCAGGACTGGGAAATTTAATGAGTGAGACTGAAGGGAGCAAAAATAAGCTTGTCGAAGGGACGGAACGGTAGCACAATGGTAGACTAAGGCTGCAAAACCTTCCTTACTCAAAAGGATGAACTGAGCTTCGTGGATGCAATGAACCTTTGTGGATCACAATTATGTTTTTAGAAAACCTGGCAGCCAAATGTAAGTGGAAGAATTACATCGTGCCCACCCGGGCATATACGAGATTAAAATATTGGCGAGTAGTTCCGTGTCATGACCTGCATTGACGCCAATATTGTGGACGAGATTAAAGTTTATGACTTGTGTCTTGCACAGCACAATTTATACACTGGAGGAACGCTCAAGCAACCAAGTAATAGAACTGAATAAAAACATTCTTCAAATAGAAAAAGATATTTTCCTTGAAAGTGATGATTTTGTATTTGTCGCAAAGAAAACTAAATAAGGAACCATCTTCTAAAACCCTACGAATACACAGTTTGGCTAGTGTTCTTTGATGTTGCCTACAAATGTTTCCATGAGGTTAAGGGCAGTTACTCTCACCTGTGGTATCCAACACTTTCGTCCATTAGTGAATCAAGGCTATAATGAGGTCAGAAGCTGAGTGCTGCTGGCCGAAACAAAACTCAGCGTCCCTGAGCAGGTTTTGTAGCGTAAGTGCGGAGTACGTTTCGCTTGAAAGCACTGTTTGGTCTTACATATTGTGCATTTCTTTCTTTTTGCCAGGTTTCATTTACGTTTCCCTTTTTTGAAAGCAGATTTTGAGCGTCCGATTGTTTTTGTTTCCAAATAAGGGTCAATTTATATTGGCTAATTCATCTACCTGCACGTTGTTATGGGTTGGTGGCTTTACTGGGGTCGGGATGTTGAGGTCCAAGCAGGCAGGGAGAGAATACGCAAACTCCACGTGAACAGTGACACCGCGGTCGGGATCGGATGCGGTTTGTCAGCGCCGTGAGGATGCTGTGCTAATGAATGCACCACCATGAGGCCATGATTTATCTTTCCCAAAAAATAATGTAAACTTTATAACTGTGGACATTGGTGCCTGCTTTCCAAATGTGAACGTTTTTACGATCTGTTCAGACACGCATTAGATAATCGACATGTCACAGTATGCCTAATACCATTAAAGGCCATGAATTTCTAAAATTTAATCCTGATGGTTGCAATACCATAATCCGAAATCAGATCACAGGCCATTCCATTGATGCAGAAACAGTGACGAATTGTTTCACCGTTGAATGTGATTGTCCAATTCATCTGGCACATGTCCTCCAAGAAAACGAACACTGAGCCCACGAAAGGAGCCGCACAGTCTAAATCCACTTTGTGCAAGGTCAACCTGGCCTTTACCGCCCAGCAGTATGACTACAGTGTGCTGTGCTAGACTCAAGTTCCATATTTTAATCGTGTCCACTATATTGGCGTCAATGCTGGTCATGACACGGAACTGCTCGCCAACATTTTAATCTTGTATGTTCCCGGGTGGGCACGATGTAATTCTTCCAATAACATTTGGCTACCAGGTTGTCTAAAAACAAAATTGTGATCCACAAAGGTTCATAACATCCACGAAGCTCAATTCGTCCTTTTGAGTAAAGGAAGGTTTCACAGTCTCTGAACCTGGAACATTGAACCGCTTTAAATGTCATCCTCTTGATCTTCGATAGTATCGGGTATCTTTGCTTTCAAGTTCTATTGTGAGGTTACACAGAGCGTTTCTGAAACATCCATAGATATCTCAATTTCCATGGGTACTGGTGAGGGGTGTTGCACTCTCAGCCAATGGCAGATGGCTGGAATTGTCAGCATTTGATACTTGCTTTCCAGGTCTGTGATGCAAGGTGTACTCATATGTGAGAAGAATGATGCCCATTCATTCGTCGTAGCGGAGGCGATGCTTGTCTTCTTTCAATAATTCAAGCTCCTGTGTATAATATGTTAATAGTATGGAATGCCACCCCTCCACGTATTATAGTATTATTAATCCTTCTTTTTCATTTGGGGTAACCTTCTCCGCTACATTGAGGATCCCCGAAGAGTAAACAATTAATTACGTAAAAAGACGCGTGTCTCAGTGTGAACAAATTGGTTTTTAGCGTCGGAATGATCGAAGACAGTTGCTTCACGTTATTGAACGCTTCTGTCTGGGTGCCTTAGAAATACTCTTCTGGTGTTTTCTCAGTAAGCAGTGCAGAGGAGGGAGCAAGGTAGCAAAATATCGAATAAACCAACCGTAACACTTCGTCATTCCACTGATTATGATTATGCCGTGTCATCGGGATCTTGCACTTGCTATATGGCAGTACTTTAATCCTCTATGTGATTCAGCCCTTTTGCGTCTAATCGGAACCCCAGATAGATTATTTTGCGTGTCCGAACCGTACATTTGTCTCCTTTCAAATCCACTCCAGAGATCCTAAACCTTTTCTGCACATATTCCAAACTTGCTCAATGCTTCCCTTCTGCAGAGCTGGTAATTAAATTGTCCAAACATTTCAAAACTTAGGGTAATTCGTGTAACAAATTTAAAATGGTGCGTTGGAAATTGTGCATGTTGAAGATATCCAAATGTGTAACCACGTGTACTGATACAGGCCTTTGAGTTCATACTCTGAATTTGCTAACTTGAGCCCTTTAGATTGTGGAAAATATGGCTCATTTCGTCTTTGTTAAACCAACGGCCAATTGAGCTCACCTGTTGTTCCTCCACGGAATGGGGCAGGTGTCCAATCTGGTAACTTCAGAGAATCTCTGAAGACAAGCGAGCCATTCCTGGTAATATTCCAGGATACTTTTTCTGAACAGCCGCTAACGGAGTTACTTATTTACTACTATGCCCATACAAGTGTATGCAATTCATTATGCGCTCTCGCCAATGCTCTTTGCAATTGAATCGGCAGCTCGCTAATTTTCCCTCACAATAAACTATCCGCTTCCGAAATTGCTTGCTGTACCTACATACCAGAGCTTTGTGATGCATGCAGTTGTGAACCAAACCGCTTGGACACCGAAGGTCTGAATCTATTCATGCGTATGACTCTGTTTTTGTTATTGGTCATACCAAAATATGCATTTCCACATTTGCTGATATTACATTCGAATTTCCAGATTATATTAAACTCCTTTACCCTATCTATATTCCTTGGAGGCTCCATTCAACGTTTTCACAGCTTACCTTCCGGCATCTCACTGTTCTGGCAGTACATCAAACATTCATATCTTCAGCTCCTTCATCTAAATAAAACATATGATGCCCCAGCAATGTTTCAGTGACACGATATTGGTCAAGGCCATCTAATGGAAATAACAGTCTCATTCATGTCAACGACCTCATTCCTGCAAGCCAGCCAACCCTCAATCCATCGAAAAAAAACTGATCCCCTACACCACGAACTTTTATTTTCCGTAACAACCTTTGATGTGTCACCTTTCTAAATGCCTACTGGAAAGAGAAGCGCCGCACATCGACCTGTTTCCCTTCTTCCACAGCATATGAAATCCCAGAGGGAAACTGCAATAAATTGATTAAACATGTTTTACCTTTCAGAAAAACAGGTTGACTCTGCCATAAAAGTTGGAATTTGTCAACGTGCTCTGCCATAATATGTTTAATAATGGTTTCCACTTTTCTCAGAGAAATATTCGGAAAAGGCCTGGAATTTATAATTTTAATCTCTCTCCATTTTTGAATGAAGAAGTTACATTGGCCACCTTCCACTCAAATGCAGCACCTGAAGCAATCTGCGGAATATTGGATAATTTAAACAAATGCATTAACTCTCTCGACAATTGCTTATTTAAAAACCTAAGGATGTAATCCATCTGGGCCAGCTGATTTGTGAGCTCGCACTCCCAGCATTTTACTCATTTCCACTTTATACGTGATCAAAATGTTCCTGAGAGTCTCTCTTAACCAACTGATTAATTTACACATTTTTCTTGAGTGCCTCTATCTGTTGGTATTATATCTCCATTGCTGACACGGCATCAGTGAGCGCATTTCTATCATGGAACGATTAAGTATCAATTGGAGAAATCTGTTGGCGGAAATGTCGGTCGATGTCAGTTTTCTGCATCAGTTAAATTCAGCATGGGCCAAGGATTAGAGAACACCAAAGTATATCATGGAGTTCACCCGAACCACAGCTTTTAATAGATTTTGCTTATGGGGAGAACAAGGGCCCACTTTATAGGCGTGACGCAACAGGGATCAAAAGTATTTTAAAACAAAAAAAATGTTCATTCTATTAATGCAGTTAACATTTTATAAATACACAGTAAACATTTTATCAACTGCCAACACTGATAACCACTCCAAAGATAGAGTGCTTTGTAGGTAACCCTTAGTAACTGAGCTTACAATATCCATTCACCTTTTTTCACAAATGCAGTAGATTTGCTTGCCTTACAGAAAAAGGTATTCCTCTGAAATAATCAAGTGATCTGGAGATATTCTTTAGCATGCCGGGAGAGAGAGACCAATGTACACCTCCTTGGTTTGAATGCAGCTCTCCAAACTGAAAAAGAAACTAAAACTCAGAGGCAAAAACAGCTTCCAGCTCCAAACGAAAGTAAAAAGCAGAGCCAGAGCTCACATCCACCCATACAATTACATCACTGCAGCCACTTGAGAAAACAAAAGTTTCTTAAAATGACATTCTCATGACACATTTTTACGCCGTGTGTAATTTGAAGAGCCTGCAGCAGAAGGAACATTTCCACGAGTTAAAGGGCTCTTTCTTTTCAGGATAAGTTTCTTTTGGCAGTGAGGGTATGTTCGATGTTCTGCATTAGCCAGAGGTGCAGAAACAATCAATGAGGCTGTCTCTGTTGGAATGTCTATACTATTTGCAGGGCAAGTGTCAAGTGGACGACCTGCTTCAGTTGCAATATTTGCAGTGCATTGATGCTATCGCTCTCACGTGTTCAAGTATTCGTCATGTCTGTAAATTGTCGAGGAAGAAAAAAATACACGATCTGTCCACATGGAGTGGGAGAAGTGGGTTGTAGCAGTTCATTCCCATACCAGCCTCCCCGGACAGGCACCGGAATGTGGCGACTAGGGGCTTTTCACAGTAACTTCATTGAAGCCTACTCGTGACAATAAGCGATTTTCATTTTCATTTCATTTCATAAGCTGTAATTTTGGGAAAATCGATGTTGGATACAACCTTTTTGCTGAATGGGAGACACATCTTGTTTTAAGTGCTGAATCACGTGAAGTGCTTGTTTCAGCTTGAGCGCTCTGGGGCTGCAAATTGCCCCTCTTTAGGAGGGTCCCGAGCTGGTTGAGGACCCATATCAGTTGGTTGGAAATCGTGACTCAGATGAAAGATTGGTATTCATTGAGGACTCTGTATCAGTTGAAGAGTGTTGGTTGGAGGGTTGCTGCCTGTTGGATGGTCTCTATTGAAACGTACAGACCTGTTGTAGATTCTTCCCTATTTTATGACACTATCTTTGGATGCTTTGTCGGAGAAAAGCCTGTACAACAAATCAGCATCTCTAAAGGTTGCATGATATGTATCAGGTTGAGTTTCTCTTTCACGTTGAGGCTTTGCATCAGATGGTTCAGGATATGTATCGAGGGCCATAAATATGAAGCTGTTGATGTAGTAGAATCATTGAATAACTATAGTGCACAATGAGGCCGATCGGCCCATCGAGTCTACACCGACCATTGGAAAGACGAGCCACGACAGACACAATCACCTCCCTATCCCTGTCTCCCTACCTAACCTTTGGACACAAGGACAATTTGGCCTGATGAATCCACCTACATTGCACCTATTTGGATTATACGATGGAACCGGACGACCAGAGAAAATCCACGTAGGCACGTGAAGAAATTGTAAACACAACAAAGACAGACACCCAAAGTCAGAATGGGTGCCGGACGCTGTGAGGCAGCAGTATTAATCAGTGAGACACCGTGCCATCTTGATTTTACTTGGAGTGCGTACATCAGTTGTCACAGCTTTATAGTCTGTTGCTGATATCAGTTGAAACGTCAAGTTAATCTCATGTAGATCTGTATTTCATGAGGTATTCTTTTGGATTTAAATGTTTTAAAGTATGAGTTGCTCTCCGAGGCTGACATTTTATATGTTTCTTGTTATTGGAATTATTTCAGATATTTAGGTTGCTGAATGTTGCATAGAACAGTCACTCCAAGTCACTTGAAACAGTAACTCGATGTCCACAGATAACGTGAAAAGCAGAATTCCACAGTTTATATTTGGAATGCAACTACAGAATCGTCAGAGTTTAATGAAGGACATCACTGAATCAATTTGAAATCTATAACAGGACTGATGGTGTGTGGATAGATCCAGATGAATATAACTTGTGATTTTATTATTTAGCTTATGTGACCTGGCTCATCCAACATTTGGAATGTGGCACAGTAAACTATAATATATATATATTTGTTACCGCAGAATTCGATGTCGTCATCTGTTTCTTCATGGACAAAAAACAATTAAACGATATTGCAATCACAATATCCCTGAGCTGCCGCCACAGGATATAACTTACAGTATTCGTGATTATATAACGGTCTAATTAAAGACAGGGTGCTGCCAGCATCACGAAGATAGAACATAGAACATCGAAAAATACAGCACAGAACAGGCCCTTTGGCCCACGATGTTGTGCCGAAACTTTGTCCTAGATTAATCATAGATTATCATAGAATTTAGAGTGCAGAAGGAGGCCTCTCAGCCCATCGAGTCTGCACCGGCTCTTGGAAAGAGCACCTACCCGAGGTCAACACCTCCACCCTATCCACATAACCCGGTAACCCACCCAACACTAAGGGCCATTTTGGACACTATGGGCAATTTATGGCCAATCCACCTAACCTGAACGTCATAGGAGTGTGGGAGGAAATCGGAGCACCCGGAGGAAACCCACGCAGACACGGGGAGTATGTGCAGACTCTGCACAGACAGTGACCCAATCCGGAATCAAACCTGGGACCCTGGAGCAGTGATGCAATTGTGCTATCCACAATTCTACCGTGCTGACTTCAATAACAAATGAATCTACACTCAATTATTCTACCATAATTCATGTACCTATCCAATAGCCGCTTGAAGGTGCCTAATGTTTCCGACTCAACTACTTCCACAGGGAGTGAATTCCATGGCCCAACTACTCTCTGGGTAAAGAACATACCTCTGACATCACTCCTATATCTTCCACCATTCACCTTAAATTTATGTCCCCTTGTAATGGTTTGTTCCACTCTGGGAAAAAGTCTCTGACTCTCTACTCTATCTATTCACCTGATCATCTAATAAACCGCTATCAAGTCACCCCTCATCTTTCTCCGTTCTAATGACAAAAGGGCTAGCACCCTCAACCTTTCCCCATAAGACCTACTCTCCATTCCAGGCAACATCCTGGCAAATCTCCATTGCACCTTTTCCAAAGCTTCCATATCCTTCCTAAAATGAGGCGACCTGGACTGCGCACAATACTCCAAACGTGGCTGTACCAAGGTTTTGTACAGCTGCATCTACACCTCACGGCTCTTAAATTCAATCCCTCTGCTAATGAACGCTAGCACACCATAGGCCTTCTTCACACCTCTATCCGCTTGAGTGGCAGCTTTCAAAGATCCAAGAACATGGACCCCAAGAGCTCTCTGCTCCTCCACATTGCCCACAACCCTACCGTTAACCCTGTATTCCGCATTCATATTTGTCCTTCCAAAATGGACAACCTCACACTTGTCAGGGTTAAACTCCATCTGCCACTTCTCAGCCCAGCTCTGCATCCTATCTATGTCTCTTTGAAGCCGAGAACAGCCCTCCTCACTATCCAGAGCTACTCCAATCTTCGTACCATCTGCAAATTTAATGACCCACCCTTCAACTCCCTCATCCAAGTCGTTAATGAAAATCACAAACAGCAGAGGACCTGGGACTGATACTTGTGGTATGCACTGGTAACTGGGCTCCAGCTGAATATTTGCCATCCACCATAGAAGATCTCTGTCTTCTATCGGTTAGCCAGTTCGCTATCCAACTGGCCAAATTTCCCACTATCCCATACCTCCTTACTTTCTGCATAAGCCGACCATTGGGAACCTTACCAAATGCCTTACTAAAATCCACGTATACTACATCCACTGCTTTACCTTCATCCACATGCTTGGTCACCCCTCAAAGAAGTCAATAAAACTTGTAAGGCAAGACATACCCCTCACAAATCCGTGCTGACTATCCCTAATCAAGCAGTGTCTTTCCAGATGCCTCAGAAATCCTTCCCTCAGTACCCTTTCCATTACTTTGCCTACCACTGAAGTAAGACTAACTGGCCTTTAAATCCCAGGGTTATCCCAATTCCCTTTTTGAACAGGGGCACGACATTCGCCACTCTCCAATCCTCTGGTACCACCCCTGTTGACAGCGAGGATGAAAATATCACTTGCTAACGGCTCTGCAATTACATTTCATTCCTCCCGTAGAATCCTTGGGTAAATCCCGTCAGGCCCGGTGGACTTGTCTATCCTCAAGTTTTTCAAAATTCCCAACAGATCTCCTTTCCTAACAAGTATCTCCTCGAGCTGACCTGTCTGTTTCACACTGTCCTCTCCAACAATATGGCCCCTCTCATATGTAAATACTGAAGAAAAATGCTTTTTCAAGACCTCTCCTATCTCTTCAGTCTCAATACACAACCTTCCGCTACTGTCCTTGATCGGACCTACCTTCGCTCTAGTCATTGTCATATTTCTCACATATGTGTAAAAAGCCTTGGGGTTTTCCTTGATCCTACCCGCCAAAGATTTTTCATGCCCTCTCTTAGCTCTCCTAATCCTCTTCCTCAGTTCCCTCCTGGCTATCTTGTATCCCTCCAGCGCCTTGTCTGAACCTTGTTTCCTCAGCCTTACATAAGTAAGTCTCCTTCTTCCTCTTAACAAGACATTCAACCTCTCTTGTCAACCATGGTTCCCTCACTCGACCATCTCTTCCCTGCCTCACAAGGACATACATATCAAAAACACGCAGTACCTGTTCTTTGAACAAGTTCCACATTTCACTTGTGTCCTTCCCTGACAGCCGATTTTCCCAACGTCTGCACTTCAGTTTGTGTCCGACAGCATTGGATTTACCCTCCCCCCAATTGTAAACCTTACCCTGTTGCACGCACCTATCCTCTCCATTACTAAAGTGAAAGTAGCAGAATTGTGGTCACTACCTCCAAAATGCTCCCCCACTAACATATCTATCACCTGCCCTGGTTCATTACCAAGTACTAAATCCAATATGGCCTCCCCTCTGGTCGGACAATCTACATACTGTGTTAGAAAATCTTCCTGGACACACTGCACAAAAACTACCCCATCCAAACTATTTGATCTAAAGAGTTTCCACTTAATGTTTGGGATGTTTAAGTCTCACCAATGACTACTACCCTGTGACTCCTGCACCTTTCCAAAATCTGTTTCCCAATCTGTTCCTCCACATCTCTGCTGCTATTGGGGGGCCGATAGAAAACTCCCAACAAGGTGACTGCTCCTTTCCTATTTCTAACTTCAACCCAATTACCTCAGTGGGCAGATCCCCCTCGAACTGCCTTTCTGCAGCTGTTATACTATCCCTAATCAACAATGCCACCCCCTCCCCCACCTCTTTTACCATCCTCCCTAATCTTGTAGAAACATCTATAGCCAAGGACCTCCAACAACCATTTCTGTCCCTCTTCTGTCCAAGTTTCCGTGATGGCCACCACATCGAAGTCCTAAGTACCGATCAATGCCTTAAGTTCATCCACCTTATTCCTGATGCTTATTACATTGAAGTATACACACTTCAACCTATCTCCTTGAATGCAAGTACTCTCCTTTGTCAATGTTACCTTCCCCATTGCATCACTACGTGCTTTGGCGTCCTGAATATCGGCTTCCTTAATTGCTGGACTACATATCCGGTTCCCATTCCCCTGCCAAATTAGTTTAAACCCTCCCGAAGACTACTAGAAAACCTTCCCCTCCCCCAGGATATTGGTGCCCCTCCGGTTCAGATGCAACCCGTCCTGCTTGCACAGGTCCCACCTTCCCCAGAATGCGCTATAATTTTCCAAATACCTGAAGCCCTCCCTCCTACACCATTCCTGCAGCCACGTGTTCAACTGCACTATTCCTAGCTTCGCTATCACGTGGCACAGGCAACAAACCAGAGATAAAAACTCTGTCTGTCTTGGCCTTTAACTTCCAGCGTAACTCCCTTAACTTTTTTGTTACCTCCACACCCCTTGTCCTACCTACGTCATTGGTACCAATGTGCATCACGACTTCTGGCTGTTCACCCTCCCCCTTCAGGATCCTGAAGACACGATCCGAGACATCCCTTGCCCTGGCTCCCGGGAGGCAACATACCTTTCGGGAGTCTCGCTCGCGACCACAGAATCTCATATCTATTCCCCTAACCATTGAATCTCC
Source organism: Scyliorhinus canicula (assembly GCF_902713615.1). Lineage (NCBI taxonomy): Eukaryota > Metazoa > Chordata > Chondrichthyes > Carcharhiniformes > Scyliorhinidae > Scyliorhinus > Scyliorhinus canicula. The sequence goes on from NC_052166.1 coordinate 8,421,305, forward strand.
TATTACTATTGCTTTTCTATGCTGCCCCATTCCCTTCTGAGCCCCTGAGACAGACAGAGTGCCAGAGACATGGCCGTTATGGCCTTCCCCCGGTAGGTCATCCTCCCAACAGCATCCAAAACGGTATACTTGTTTTGAAGGGAAATGGCCACGAGGGAACCCTGCACTGTCTGCCTGTTAGTTTTATTTCCGCTGACTGGAACCCATCAACTCTTGTCCAGTACCTTGGCTGAGGCTACCTCCCTGTAACACTTCTCGATAACCCCCTCTGCCTCCCGGATGATCCGAAGTTCATCCAGCTCCAGCTCCAGTTTCCAAACACGGTCTCTGAGGAGATGGAGTTGGGTGCACTTCCCGCAGGTATAGTCAGCGGAGACTCCAGTGGTATCCCTCACCACGCACATTCTACAGGAGGAGCATGGAACTGTCCTAGCCTCCATCCCCTCTTACTTTACAGAATTAGCTGCCCCGTAGACCAACTGGACCTCCGCACTCCGACTCTACTTCCAGTCAGCTGTACTCTAAACTCGTGGCTCCCTTCACGCTCTGATAAATATAGGAAACGAGGGCAGCACGGTGGCACAGTTGTTAGCACTGCTGACTCCGGCGCTGAGGTCCCAGGTTCGATCAAGGCTCTGGGTCACTGTCCGTGTGGAGTTTACACATTCTCCCCGTGTTTGCCTGGGTTTCACCCCCACAACCGAAAAATGTGCAAGCTAGGTGGATTGGCCACACTAAAATTGCCCCTTAATTGAAAAAGATAATTGGGTACTCTAAATTTATTTTAAAAAATATATAGAAAATGAAATGTAAGGAGCACCTTACTCCCTCCTCACATAACTCCTTCAGTCACCAAACGCTCACTGAAGCACTCAAATGCAACAAGCTCTGTACTCCAGTGCAAACTAAGTCTGCACTATAATTAGCTCAGATTTATCCTGTGACTCAAGCCTCTGAAAACTGGCCTTATCCAATTAACTAATTAACAAGCTCCAGCTGCAAGAACCTACAAATAGAACCTTGTTTAAAGCTGATTCAAAATTCACCTTCTGAAAGACCAAACAGCAACTTTTAAGTTAATTAACTAAATAAAAGAAATACTAGACTTTAAATAAAAATGAAACTTTATACTCCCTCAGTCACCAAATTCTCACTGCAGCACTCAAATGCAACAAGCTCAGCACTCAGAGTGCAAACAAATGTAATTCGGGGAGAGTTTAAAAAAAAATATTGCTACCGTTTCTATGTGGTTGTTCAGTTTATTAATACTGTTTTGTTTCTGTGTTATTAATGTTTTAGTGTCTGTGTGATTGGTCAATTTATTAACGCTGCTGTCATTTCTCTGTGTTTGGTAAGTTTATTGATGCTGCTTTACTTTCTTTGTGTTTGGTCAGTTTATTAAAGCTGCTTTACTTTTTGTGTGTTTAGCCCTTTATTAAAGCTGGTTGAGTTCCTGTGTGTTGATCTTTTATTAATGCTGGCTTAGATTATTTGTTTTTGTTTTTGGATATTGCATTAATGCTGCCTTTTCTGCTGAATGTTTGGCCTGTTTATTCATGTCGGTTTCGTAACTCTGCGTTTTTTCTGTTTATTAATGCTGTTTTAGTGAAATGAAATGAAATGAAAATCGCTTAGTGTCACGAGTAGACTTCAATGAAGTTAGTGTGAAAAGCCACATTCCGGCGCCTAAATCGAGCTGCTGGCCTGCTTGGTCTGCTTGCAAAGCCAGTGATTTAACCCAGTGTGCTAAACAGGCGCTGAATAGCTGAACAGCTAAATAGTGTCGGTGCGTAGGGTTAGTTCATTAATGCTGCTTCAGTGTCCATGTCTTTGGGCAGTTTGTTAATGCTGATTTGGTGTGCGTGTGCCTTCTCAGTGTATTCATGCTGCTTTTCTGTCTGTTTTATCTGTTCTTTGAATGCTGCTTTCATGTATGCGTAATTGATCACATAATTAATGTTGTTTTAGTTCTTTATTTGGTCAATATATTAATGCTGCTTTGTCTGTATGTTTTGTCTCTGTCAGCAACTTTGCTTCCATAACTGTGTTTTTGTTCAGTTTATTCATATATTTTAATTTACGTATGTTCGGGTCGTTTATTAATGCAGGTTTAATGTCTCTGTGTGCGAACAGTTAATCAATTTTTCTTTCGTTTTTCCATGTTTGGTGACTGATTTGATGCTACCTTAGTTTCGAGTTTTTGAACAGTTTATTAATGCTGGTTTAGTTGCTCTGTGTGTGTTCAGATTATTCATCATATTTTCGTTCATGTGTGCAGTGTCGTGCCCTGCGCGATGAAGGGCTTGGGTGTTGAAATAATTAAACTGGAGTTCTAAGGTTTTCTTTCACCTATCTATTTCAGAATGACGATTCAGTGAAAAGTGGCAAACCACATTAAAGGTTAGCGAGTTAAATTGCCTGGATATCGCCCAAGCGAACGCTGTTGCCAGATGCAGTAAGCTATTCTGGGAATTGTCCTCTTTCTCTCAGGTGGGAACAGGCGAAATAGATCCCATTGCATCAGAGGGGTACCAGATACTCTGCTTTCTGCTCAAGAAGCATGACATCATGAGAATGGGCAAAGGAATGGATCAATGGAGCCGAACTTCGGTTGGCTAATAAACGGCAATGCATTCCGTGAATGGGTAATGTTATTGTCATGAATAATAAGGGGGAGGATAAGTATTGCTCTGCACAGTAAGACACTCTGCCATTGGTCGTATTTTGAAGATGCATTGCCATTGTCCCAAGAGTTTCCAGGGCGGTAGCAGCAGTCTGGATGGACATGACAGCTACCTGTCTCTTAGTGGGATTCATGCTAATTTCAGGAAATGTCACTCGCAGCTGATAAATTGCTGACTGGCGACTGGCGCTCTCAGTGTTCGAACTCTACTCCCTCCTGGTCAGAAATAAAACATCGTAATTGGCGGTTGCAGAGTAAAGATCCATGATTCTATCAGCCAAAGTCAGTGGAGAGAATTAATTGATTGGATATTCAGTCTGTCAGTCACAATGCGGACTTTCCTAATTGGCTGTCGTAGATATCAAGAGGGTGACTTTCCATGAGGGTTGTGGTGGCATTCATTCAACTGATTTGCTTCTTTGTTAAATGAAAATTAATGCAACCGTATATTTCAACGCAATCTTGATCTGTTCTCTGAACTTGGACTGAGTAACCACATAATTAAATGTGTTTGTGCAGGAATTTAAACTTTGCAGCATCAATCCGACTTTTTGTACAACATATTCAGCTTCTGAGATGAAAAGTACTCCTGTGAATTTATATTAAATGAATTCAAAAGCGTACACCTGGGTCCATTTCTGGGTCCATGCGATTTCCCCCCTTGCTGTGGGCTCTCACTCCCTTACGCAGACGGGAGCAATGGTGCCGGCAACACCTGGTCAATCCTGGAAAATCCAACACATACTGGATTTTTAAAATAGCTTATCTTTGTGTAACATAGCCATGGAACATTGTTGATGATCACTTCTGGTTCCCGTGCAAAGTACAAGGGGAGGTTTTGCCAAAAAATCAGTATGCCGGTTGTTGCTAGGACAACACATGCAGTTTTCCCTGTGCAATGTTTAATTTTTAACCTCTGGCAATGAATTGCTACAAAGCGATCAAAGGTGAAAGTCATGGTGAACTACACAGAACAAGCTATGGCTGCATACAGCAAGACAGATTTAAAACTGCACATAGGGGTGATGAAGAGGAAACGGGAGTCTGCACGTCCTCGCCGTGTGTGCGTGGGTTTCCTCCGGGTGCTCCGGCTTCCTCCCACAGTCCAAAGATGTGCGGGTCTTTTTCTCAGTCCCTCATGGAAGCTCACTTCAGGATATTGGATTTTTTCTCGCAGCGCCAAATGTCGTATTCAATATTTTCCCTGCGTCTTGACTGTGATAGAGAAATACAAACATGATTCATTAGGTAAGCAAAACTGAACTTTATTTCCGAATTAGAACTGACTGCTAGCAGTAAATGGCTGAGACTTTTGAAGTCAGAAGGCAGTGAGTACAAACTGCTGAGTCCGTCCCAAGTCTGCGATATTACAGAAAAAGAAGGCGATTTTTATACATTATAGGATCAAGATAACATGAATACAGCTTGGTCAGGAATTTGATTGAAAGTAAAACATAAGTAATAATCGTTACATTGGCGTCACCTTGCTGACCTTTAGGGGACTGGAGTTTCATATCATTATCTTGTCTTTGTTTTAAGAAAGGGAAGAATTTGTTTAGGAACAGGAAGAGATAGTTGTTCAGCTTGTTATGTATTGAGACTGCTTCTAAGTTCAAGCCTTATCTAGACTCTCAGAGTCACCCAGTTCTCAGGACATGCTGTCTCTGTGTATTCTGTATCTGTGTCTTAGGTTAAATTCAATTGTACCAAGAAGACTTGACTAGTTTTCCCATCATGCCATTATTTGCTTCACACAATACCACAGAAAGGCCAGCGAGCACGGGACACATTAGTCGGCACATGTTTCACCACCTAGGATGGGGGGGGGGGAGGTGGGGGGTAGGGGGATACGGTTGCTCAGCACGCATGCCACAAAACCACACCTCCTCACCACCAGACACCCTCACCTCCAACACATACCAGAGACCGGCACCTCCTACATCACCAGAAACTCTCACCTCCCACACCTCCGAACACCCTCACATCACACACACACCACTGAACCGCCAGCATGCTGACACTTTCCATTATATATACTTGCGGCACAAAGAGCTGGGGGCACTGGGTTGACACCAGCAGTGGGTCTGGTCCTTGGGATGGAGAATGATGACAGCCCGCTCTGCGATGTTCTCCGTGCTCCACATCATTAGACAATGCCTGACTTATGCTCAAGGAAGACTCTCCACCTGGGAGATCGCTGCATGCCGGCTGGTGATTCCATCTCATGGGCCTGTTGAAGAGATGGGGACGGGGTGTAGGTGACTGTCGTGGGAGGGGAGCGGCTGCACAACCCACCCGATGGGCCTCACTCGTCCACCACCCGTCATCCTCAGTGGCCATCACCGACGGCCACACCTCCACGCCCATCAGACAGAGCACAGACGTGACGTTCACGTTGAGAATCTGAATTTAACATGAAGATGAATATACTGACTACACCCGAGCCCCTATAACTAAATTGTGCATTGCACCCGTGCCGACTTAGTGTGTGTCTACTATTATGGCCGCACAGGCCCTAACACTACATCTAGATGGTTATCCAGGCGGTTCAGCAGAAGTTGAGGTTGAATGCTGTGACTCCTGCCTCACGAATTAGGTGCCCGATGGCGCGTGTCTCCTGTGATAGCTGGGCCTGGATGGGCCAGGCTGCTCCTCACGCGTCTGGATGGTCTCGTGCGTGCGTGTTCTACCCACTGTCCATCAGATGTATCGGGGTCAGGAGTGGGGAGGGAGTCCGAGGTGCTGCACTGTTCCGACACCTTCCGTGCAGGAGTCACCGGCACATGCCCCAGAATCTCCTCCTCCCTCGAGGTGCCAATGGCCCCGGGCCCATGGAACGGGGTGTGTGCGGAGCCAAACCACGAGTATCCCGGACACCTGGCGCTGCCAATCCTGGATTCCCGGTCTGGCATCGACGTATTTTTGTGGCCATGGAACACAGGAGTGGCCCATCCAAATCTGGGACTGAGCCACCTCCATCTGGGACTGGATCCCCTCCCTCTGGGATTGGGCCACCTCCCTCTGGGATTGGTCCATCTCCCCCTGGGGTTTTGCGGCACCAGCCAGCACCTGAGCAATGGCACTGATGCTCTCTGCCATGGCTACTATGACTGCGCCACACTGTGGAGCGTCTTTGCAATCTGCACTGGCACATAGCTGCCTGAGTGTGTAGCACTGTCCTGGGCCACGGTTCCCGCCTGCGTAGAATGCGCCAGGCCTTTCAAAACCCGAACCATGTCCAACACCGTCGCTCTCGTTGCCTCCACTGCATACGCCAGCCGTGCAGTTTCGGCCTGGGTGGCACGCAGACTGGCACCAATCTCTGCTCCGGCAGATGGTTGGACTCCTCCACTTGTGTCCGGACGTTGCTGATAGCCGGCCATCGTCCCCTCCTCTAGCCCCTGGGTCTCCGACTGCACCTGCACTATGGGTAGGAATAGATCTTCCAGGCGCCTGGGACCCATCTGGGCGGCAGCTGTTTGCGGAGGCAGGCTACCCCGACCGTCTGGCACCTGGGTGCTCCTATCACCACCTGCTGTACTGGTACACAGCTGTTGATTCGCACCAGTGAGTGTCCCAGAAGCCTCTCAAATAAAGTGCCCAACCGAGGTGATAGTCTCTGAGATGGTGGATGGTGTAGGAGACAGTAGTGCCGGAATATCAATGTCATAATCGGACCCGGAATACTGGGTCTCCTGCGTCTTGGTGTACTTAGTGTCTGTCCCCAGCATTTCTGTCCCTTGGATCGTGATGCTCTGTGTGTCTGTCCCCTGTGTTTGTGTCCCTTGGGTCGTGGTGTTCTGTAGGTCTGTCCCCTGAGACGTTGTGTGATGTGTATCTGTCCCCTGGGTCATGGTTTCTTGTGTGTCTGTCTACGGGCTCGTGGTGACCAGTGTGTTCGTTCCGTGGGCCGTGGTGTGCTTTGTTTCTGTCCCCTGTGTCGTGGTGTGCTGTGCTTCTGTCCCCTGGGTCGTGGTGTGCTGTGCATCTGTCCCCTGGGTTTTGCTGTGCTATGTGTCGGTCCCCTGGGTCGTGGTGTGCTTTCTTTCTGTCACCTGGGTTGTAGAGTTCTGGGTAGTCTCCTGCTGGGCAGGTGTTCTGGCTGCTCTGGTCGCCCGTGCCTCACTTCTTAGGAGGCAACGGACCTGGTGCTGGATGTGGCGGTGGTGGGGGCGGATGAGCCGGCCCATCGGCAGCCGTTCCTGCATACGACAAGACAGCATGTATGGTTAGAGAGGCAGACAACGGTGAGGCGTGGAGTGGTGAGGACTGTAATTGTGGAAGCTGTGGCATGGAGGGTGGAGGGGTGTGGGCTGAGGGGGAAGGGTGAAGGGGAGGAGTGGTGTGGGCTGGGCTGGGGGGATGTGAGGTGAGGGCTGAGGTTTGTGCACAAATGTATGGTCAGGACCCGCAACCAGATAGGAGGTTTCACTTGGTGGCACGTTTCTGACCTCCACCTCGGCGACCTCCCTCTCCTCTGGCGTACCAATGATGTTGAGTGCCCTACGGTGAAGGGATGCAGGTTCACTGGTCCCCCTCCGTTGTTCTCCCGCTTCCGACGTTTATGAGCAGTCTTGTGCTGGGACTACAGCAACAGTGTTAGACAACCCAATGCATGCACCCCAGGGCCTGGATCTCAGATGGCATTGGAGCACAGGGCATCCGGCCGTTGTGGCTTGCATGGTTGGCTGCAGCCATGTGGGTCAGAGTGGGGGTCCGACCGTCCCCCTGGGTGGGGGAGGGGAGGTCACATGTGTGTTAACGGTGGGGGGGGGAGGGGGGGGTTATGGCCAGGTGGACAGGGCTGGGTACTCAGCCTGGCTGCCCTGAGGAGGTCGTGCAGCTTCTTTCGACACTGGTGAGCTGTCAGGGCCATCTCCCTAATGGATCTCATGGAGTTGACCACCCCCGCCCGCGCACGGTGAACGATGATGCGTGCTGTCCTGCAGACCAACTCCGGGTCTAATATCAGCCTCTTATCGTTCACGGTGTCCAGGAAGATCTCTTGCTCCCCGTCCCGAAAATCGTGGTACTGCTCTCTGCGCCTCCATTTTGCCTGTGAAACTTTGTCATTTTTTTTCTGGGGGTGGGGGGTGGGGGGGGGGGAGCGGGTGGGTTAGGATAGAATACTTAATACCAGCTGCTCTGGCGCGTCAATGACGGAACAGGCGAATCAGCGGCCGATCCATCGGGCTTTGCACAATGCGCCCCCGCAAGCCTTTTCAGGGCCGCTTAATGGCTCCACCTGTAGGCCTGATATCGCCGGTGTGCAACTCTACGGTTTTCACGGTGGCTGAACAATTAGCCGCAATTCTGAAGAATCCAGACCCTTACATTTCCAGCTTTGCAAAGAATGATCCATTTTCTAACATCTGGGCAGGCTGGGGGGGTGGAGTGTACAGCAAATAACCTTCCCCAAGCTACTAGAACTTGCAATATTGCCTGATGGACACGCGCTGAGGCAGTTACTGTGGAACGTCCGATGAAAACAAGCTGTGACAGGAGGAAGATCTCTGGACTCTCATCAAAACTGCGAATGAATGGAACATTGGAACTTGTGCTTTCAGACTAAAATCTAGCCGTGACTCTCCGCTTGGAGATTTCACATGCGTTTTTAGACAGGGAAGTAAACCGACAAAAGTCAGACAAAAAAATCCGAAGGTGTACGGAATTACACGTTTGATTCTGAAAATCTAATCATATGGAAAACAATAATCCGTGCTTTTTTTCGTGGTTGAGTCATGAACACCTTTCTTTAACTCTCGTTGTATTCTATGACTGCAAAAATGGAAAACAAACTTTTTCAAATCACTCCTCCGATTTGTTTTTATTACTGTGTGTGAGTATGCGTGTTTGTGTGAGTGAACATTAAACCGAACCTTTCATTTTGTATTACCTCTATCTTTCTGTGCAAGCTATTAGCAATTGATTGCAGGACTCCAATGTAAGGGTCGGCATGAACCATTTCTGAAGGTTGAATTTCTGTTATGGACCAGCCGTGAAATTAACAATCAAGGCTGAAGAAGTGAAACCACCTCCAAGCCCTCAAATAAACTGGGAAATTAAACCCAGGAGTGATTGAATTGTAATTGGATCATAGAACATAGAACATAGAACAGTACAGCACAGAACAGACCCTTCGGCCCTCGATGTTGTGCTGAGCCATGATCACCCTACTCAAACCCGCGTATCCACCCTATACCCGTAACCCAACTCTCAACATCCTGTGGGTTTCTATTGAAAATAAACTGAACTGGACGTCGCATAAATACGCTGGCTACAAGGACGGGTCAAGTGCTGGTAATCACGCAGTTGCTAATTTACATTTTTACTCCCCAAAGCCTACATATAGTGACAAGTCACAAGCTACGAAGGAAATGGCATACTCCTCACTTGCTTGGGTGAGTACATATCCAACAAAACTCAAGGTGCTCGACACCATCCGGGACAAAGCAGCCCACTTATTTTGTGTCCATTCCACAAACATTTAATACCTGCACCACTGACGCAGAGCAACATCCGTGTGTAACATCTACAAGGTGCACTGAAATTATTCATTTTTTACGCAGTATCTTCTAATCTCACAATCATGACCACCTAGACGCACAAGGGCATCCGGTACATGGAGCCCCTCCTTCAAGTCACTCATAATCCTGACTTGAGAATGTATTGCGTAATTCAGAAGTGTGATAGAAATCGCGCCACTTGCCTGGATGAAAGGAGCTCCAACAACACAATAATCTCGACTCAGTCTCGGAAAAAGCAGCTCACTTGTATGCTTCCCCATCCGAAACCATTCACACCCTCTAACACCATGCCTAGTCGCAGCAGTGTGTACCATTATTCCGATGTCCTGCATAAACACATTGACTCATTCCGAAGCACCATCGAAGTCCACGGCAGTAGATATAGGGGGACAAACAACGTGGAAGTTCCCCTCCAAGTCACTCAATATCCTGACTTGGAAATCTATCGCCGTGCCTCCTCTGCCAAAATGGTACAATTCCACCCCTAATGTGCAGTACGGTGGTTGGCACAGTTGCTTCACAGCTCCAGGGTCCCGGTTCGGTTCACAGATTTGGTCACTGTATGGATTTCGACCGGGTGATCCGCGTTCCTCCCACAAATCCGGAAATACTTGCTGTTAGGTAATTTGAACATTCTGAATTCTCCCTCTGTGTAACCGAACAGGTGCCGGAGTGTGCCGACTAGGGGCTTTTCGCAGTAAATTCATTGCAGTGTTAACGTAAGCCATCTTGTGACAATAGATATCGTTATTATTATAGAACAGTGGGTGTACACGACATGAATTGTAGGTGTTCAAAAAGGCATATCCCCAGCATCTTCCACATGGCAAATAGAATTGGGCAATAAACGCTGGCATAGACAGTGCAGCCCTCTTGCTGTAAAAATGAGTTAACAATGACATACAATCCTTCCTCTAGTGAATAATGCATCAGATTTTGTTGCTTATGTTGTTTAGTTCAGAATTCGCTTGATGACCCCTTTTGTAATAATTCCAGTTCAATAGTATAATTCAATGCTGTGCATTTCTTACCACCTCCAACTCACAGTGTTTTCTCCCGCAGTCAGTGGTTATCACATTTACTCTTTTAAATAAGATGTAAATATTGAACTGTGATCATTAATTATGTCCCAAAAAACAATTAAATACCGATATATTCTTCTGCGGTGTTATTTTAGTAAATTTAGCAAGTAAGCGCCAGTTCATATTCTTGTGCATAAATTAGTTGAACTGTCGTGCATATATGTATGTGCACGGGTATGTGTGTGTAGGTGTAGGCGAACATGGGGTTTGGGGATGTCTGTCCAGGCATTGAAGTTGTGCACATGTGTAAGAGCATTAGCGGTTTGCAGCTTTGTACAGGCACTGGCGGTCTCGTGGTCTGTCGGGGCAATGACTGTGTGCTGTTGCGTATGACAAAATACATTGTGCATGTGCATGTGAAATCACAGGGTGTAAATGTCAATGGACATTGGTCGGCTGCAAATGTGAATGGTCATTCGCGGGGAGCTTGTGTGCATGGACAGTGGGTCATGCAGGTATGTAGCACAATTTGATGGTATGTTTCCGTTGTGCATCTGCATGGGGAACGTGGGGCTCCTGCATATTCGATCGGCTATTTTGGGTGTGCTGTGTAGTGGTAGCGGGGTATGCAGTGTGCAACGTAATTGTTTGAACGGGGTTGTCATTTCTTGTATGGGTATGGGTACGCTCACCATGTTTGAACGAAATTTTGAAATACATTCTGCAGGTTAGAATGGAAATTGGAAATAGGGGTTACGTGTGTTTGGGAAGCAACTGTGTCGCATTCGGGTGGGTATGCATGATGAATAGCCAATGGAAGTGGGAGATGTATGCGGACTCTTACGGCTGCGCAGATGTGAACTGGAGTTTATGCACTCTAAGTCAGGATATTGTGGGTTTGGAAGGTGTGTTAGGCTATTGGCCAGTGTACAATACTTTGCCTCTGTATTTGGAGTAGAAAAGGAGGATAACTTGTTGGAAATTCCAAAAATATATACTCGATTGACCGACGTGCAGCATTGCTAACGAGGAAATGAGTGGAATCAAACAGTAACAAATCGCCAGAACCTGACGCTTTCCATCTTAGGCTGTTAGAAAACGTAGAGGAGCACATTATAGATGACCTATCTATAATCTTCCAGAGTTCCCAGATTCAGGAGTAGAACAAAGAACACAGAAAATTACAGCACAGTAACAGTAGCACCGGTAGCATGGTGGTTAGCATCAATGCTTCACAGCTCCAGGGTCCCAGGTTCGATTCCCGGCTGGGTCACTGTCTGTGTGGAGTCTGCACGTCCTCCCCGTGTGTGCGTGGGTTTCCTCCGGGTGCTCCGGTTTCCTCCCACAGTCCAAAGATGTGCAGGTTAGGTGGATTGGCCATGCTAAAATTGCCCGTAGTGTAAGGTTAATGGGGGGATTGTTGGGATACGGGTTACGTAGGGTGATCATTGCTCGGCACAACATCGAGGGCTGAAGGGCCTGTTCTGTGCTGTACTGTTCTATGTTCTATGTTCTTCGGCCCTCCCAGCCTGCGCCGATCCAGATCCTTTATGTAAACCTTTCGCCTACTTTCCAATGACCTACTTCTCTCTGTTCCCCGCCCGTTCATATATCTGTCCAGATGCATCTTAAATAATTCTATCGTGCCCGCCTCTACCACCTCCGCTAGCAAAGCATTCCAGGCACCCACCACCGTCTGCGTAAAACTCTTTCCACGCACATCTCCCTTAAACTTTCCACCTCTGACCTTGAAATCGTGACCCCTTGTAATTGACACCCCCACTCTTGGAAAAAGCTTGTTGCTATCCACCCTGTCCATACCTCTCATATCTTTGTAGACCTCAATCAGGTCCCTCCTCAACCTCCATGTTTCCAACGAAAGCAATCCTAATCTACACAACCTTTCTTCATAGCTAGCACCATCCTTACCAGGCAACATCCTGGTGAACCTCCTCTGCACCCTCTCTAAAGCATGCACATCCTTCTGGTAATGTGGCGAACAGATGTCGGACTAATTAATCCACGAGTGGAAAATTGCACATGTCTCTCCTTTTAAGAAAGGTGTATGATATGTGGCGGGTATATTACTGAGGTTTATCACCAGGGATGAAACAACTGAACACCTGAAAAACTTTTGGTCGATAAGCGAGTGCCAGCATGAATGCGTGAAGGGATCGTCATGTCTTGACTAATCTTACTCATTTTCTGAAGACATGCATAAAGTAGTGGACAGAGATAACTCTGTGTAAGGATGCCGTTCCAGAAGACATTTGATGAAGTCCATCACAAGGGCATGCTAACCACGATGGAAACGCAAGGAGTTGAGGACATAGAAAATTGGTTGACGGGTAGACGACAGAGTGAGGATAATGGGTAATGACCGCAAGGAACTTCAGAGAGTCGTGAATATTGGCCAGTCTATCACACGCACCTGCCTCCCATCCTTGGACTCCATCTACACCTCCCGCTGCCTGGGGAAAGCGGGCAGCATAATCAAGGATCCCTCCCACCCGGCTTACTCACTTTTCCAACTTCTTCCATCGGGCAGGAGATACAGAAGTCCGAGAACAGGCAGGAACAGACTCAAAAACAGCTTCTTCTCCATTGTCACCAGACTCCTGAATGACCCTCTTATTGACTGACCTCGTTAACTCTACACCCTGTATGCTTCATCCCATGCCAATGCTTATGTAGTTATGTTTTATATGTTGTGTTGCTCAATTATGTATTTTCTTGAATTTTGTTTAATTTCCCTTTCTTCCCGTGTACTGAATGATCTGTTGAGCTGCTTGCAGAAAAATACTTTTCACTGTACCTCGGTACACGTGACAATAAACAAATCCATTCCAACCCAATCCATGACGCGAATTGTCAGTAGGTGACAGGTGATGTACCATCGGGATATGTGGTCGTGCCTCAATTACTTATACTACTAATTAATGACTTGTATACAGCCATAGAAAATAAGATGTCCAATTTTCGGATGTTACAATGTCAAGTGGCATTGTGAATGGCACAGTGAACAGCATGGCATTGCAAGTAGATGTTGACAGGCTAGTTGAATGGACAACATTGTGGCAGAAGGGATTTAATTGAAGCAATTATGAGTTTCTAGTTTGCACCAGAGAATGATGGAGCAGTGAACCTTCTGAAAGGAAAGAGATTAGATGTCCAAAACGATTTGACATTTCAGGTGAATAGGTCCTCAAAATGCCAAGAATAAGTGCAGAAAATAACCAAAAGGTGAACGGATACTCGACTTGGTGTTGAGACGATTCTTAGAGAAAGACAAAGGGGTTATGCTGCGGCTATCCAAAACCCTAGTTAGACACCACTTGGCGTACCGTTGTTAATTTTGAATATGAGCTGCATAGAGTTTTGTTCAGGACAGATATTAAGGACATTGGACCAAAAGCAGTTGTATGGAATTAAATCATAGATCATCCAGTATCTCAGTGAGTTTAAGGATAGGCTTGACGAGCTGAACGGCCGACTCATGTTCCCATTTAAGACCGAATAACGGCAGAAGGAATTGTTGCATTCGTCACTGAGGACAAAATGAGCAACATCTACTGGACCCAGTTGCTGTCCGGGGAGGTAGGCAGGGCTGAAAGGAATGGGGCTTCCGCCACGTGACTATGGATGCGAGGAAGGTGAATTCGGGTGCAGAATGGGCTTTAAGCAGGCAATGGCAGAGGAATCGTACTATGTTGAGATGTTAAGGGAGATACCTGAATGAGGAAAGTCCAGTTGTGTCGAGCGAAGCCTCATCTTGGGATGTGTGCGGCAATTTGGGAGGATGTATCGAGGAGACTGGGTTTAGAAATGACGAGGCATATCCCGAAGATCGATATTTAAGTGAACCTTAAGCGAGAAAAAATCATCTTGGAGGGGCACGGTAGAGCAGTGGCAGGCACCGCTGAGGATCCCGCCCCGGCCCCGGGTCGCTGTCCATATGGAGTTTGCCCATTTTAAATGCGTCTGCGTAGGTCTCACCCCCACAAATCCAGGACTGCTGACGATAAAGAATGAGACACCAGCGAGAATCTTTGTTTTTTTATGGCCATCTCACTCTGTTTTTACGTCAGGGCCAGCAGTGAGAACACATTTCCTTCTCCTAAGAACTCATTGACAAACTGAGAGGAAACAGACCGGTATGCACAACAACACGATGGTCAGAATGACTGTTAGACACAGAGCAGACCGAAATGGAGAGGACACAGCTTTTAGTCCCCACGTTACAGAAATACGGAAAACTGTAGCACATAGAACAGTTTTAGAGATTAAGGGTTGCTGCTGGCAGTGAAGGGGTATAGGGGAGTATGTGAATGTGTTGGTGAATACATAGGCTCCCGAAAAGGGATGGGGGCAGGAGGATTTTCAGCTTCGACAGACTACAAAGGCAGAAGCGAGTTTAGGGAGTTCTCAGAGGGATACTGATAGGGAAACTCAAAGTATGTGTGCACAAGATTCTGGGCTCTGATCACTAAATGTGTAAATCACATTTATGGAGTTACGAACTGTCCAGGGACGCTCAACTGCCCAACTGATAGAACAGAATGAAGATATTCTTCAAATAGAGAAACCTACCTTAAGAAAGTAATGATTTTCTATTTGTCTCAGAGAAAATTAAAAAGGGAAACCTGTTCTGAAACGCCATGATTACACAGTATAGCTGGAGATCTTTGACACCATCCCCAAAGGCTGCCTTGATGTCAAGGGCAGTCAATCTGATCTCTGGTATCCAGCTCGTTCGTTCATGCGTAAACCAAGGCTGTAATGAGGTTAGAAGCTAAGTGACGCCTGCCGAAAGTGAACTGAGCGTCCCTGAGCAGGTTTTACAGAGTAAATGCGGACAAAGTGCGTCCTCAAAGCACTGTTTGATCTTACATATCGTGAATTTATTTATTTTTGCCAGGCTTGATTTACGTTTCCTTTTTTTGAATAAAAGATTTGGAGCGTCCGATTCTTTGTTTTTCCAAATAAGGGTATTTTCAGCGTGGTTAATCTACATGCACATTATTTGGGTTGCTGGTTGGGCCGTGGGAGGGTCGGTGGAATCCACGAAGACAGGGGGAGAATATGCGAACTCCATTGTCAACAGGGGTGGTACCAGTGGATTGGAGAGTGGCGAAAAAAACGTGTCCCTGTTCAAAAAAGGGAAGAGGAATAATCCTGGGAATTACAGACCAGTTAGTCTTACATCAGTGGTAGGCAAAGTAATGGAAAGGGTACTGAGGGATAGGATTTCAGAGCATCTGGAAAGACACTACTTGGTGATAAGCACGGATTTGTGAGGGTAGGTTTTGCGTCACAAGTCTTATTGAATTCTTTGAGGAGGTGACCAAGCAAGTGGATGAAGGTAAAGCAGTGGATGTAGTGTACATGGATTTTATTAAGGTTATAGATAAGTTTCCCCATGGTAGGCTTATGCAGAAAGTAAGGTGGCATGTGATAGTGGGAAATATGGCCAGTTGGATAACGAACTGGCAAACCGATCGAAGTCAGAGAGTGGTGGTGATGGCAAATATTCAGCCTGGAGCCCATGTTACCAGTGGCGGACAGCAGGGATCACTTCTGGGTCCTCTGCTGTTTGTTATTATCATTAATGACTTGGATAAGGGAGTTAGATAGAATAGAACAGTACAGCAGAGAACAGGCCATTCGGCCCTCCATGTTGTGCCGAGCAATGATCACCCTACTCAAACCCACCCTATACCCGTAACCCAACACACCCCCCTCCCCCTTAACCTTACTTTTTAGGACACGACAGGCAATTTAGCATGGCCAATCCACCTAACCCGCACATCTTTGGACTGTGGGAGGAAACCGGAGCACCCGGAGGAAACCCATGCACACATGGGGAGGACGTGCAGACACCACACAGACAGTAACCCAGCCAGGAATCGAACCTGGGACCCTGGAGCTGTGAAGCATTTATGCTAACCACCATGCTACCATGCTGTTGCAGGGTGGGTCAGTAAATTTGCAGTCGATACGAACATTTGTGGAGTTGTGGACAGTGAGGAATGTTGTCGCCTGCAAAGAGACATAGATAGGATGGAGCAGGATAGATAAGTGACAGATGGGGTTTAACACTGAAAAGTGCGATGTTGTCCATTTTGGAAGGACAAATATGAATGCGGAATGCAGGGTTAACGGTAGGATCCTTGGCAATATGGAGGAGCAGAGAGGTGTTGGGGTCTATGTTCAGAGATCTTTGAAAATTGCCGCTCAAGTGGATAGAGCTGTGAAGAGGGCCTATGACGTAATAGCGTTCATTAGCAGATGGAGTCCATTTAAGAGCCGTGACGTGATGATGCAGCTCTAAAAAACTTTGGTAAGGCCACATTTGGAGTACTGTGTGCAGTTCTGGTCGCCTCACTTTAGGAAGGATGTGGAAGGCTTGGAAAAGGTGCAAAGGAGATTTACCAGGATGTTTCCTGTAATGGAGAGTAGGTCTTACGAGGAAAGGTTGAGGGTCCTAGGTCTTTTCTCATTAGAACGGAGAAGGATGATGCACGACTTGATAGAGGTTTATAAGATGAATAGGGTTATTGATAGAATAGAGAGTCAGCTACTTTTTCCCCGGGTGGAACAAACCATTACAAGGGGACATAAATTTAAGGTGAATGGTGTAAGATATAGGGGGGATGTCAGAGGTAGGTTCTTTACCCATAAAGTAGTGAGGGCATAGAATGTACTGCCTGTGGAAGTAGTTGAGTCGGAAACATTAGGGACCTTCAAACGGCTATTGAATAGGTACATGGATTACTGTAGAATGAGGGGGTGTAGATTAATTTGTTATAATCTTGGACAAAAATTCGGCACAACATCGTGGCCCGAAGGCCCTGTTCTGTGCTGTATTTTTCTATGTTCTCTGTTCTGTGTTCTACATAGTGAAAATGCACGTTACGCATGTTCAACCTGGAATTTTGCGGGGCAGCAGGAAGACAGAAGCATGTAAATTGTACTGTGCTAGACAGAAGTCACATTGTTTAATCATGTCCACTATATCGGCGTCAATGCTGGTCATGACACGGAACTGCTCGCCAAGACTTTAATCTTGCATGTGTCCGGGTGGGCATGCTGTAATTCTTCCAATAATATTTAACTGCCAGATTTGCTAAAATACAATTGTGATCCACAAAGGATCATAACATCCACGACGGTCAATTTATCCTTTTGAGAAAAGGAAGGCTTCACAGCCTCTGAAGCTGGATCATTAAATTCCGCATTAAATATCATTCTTTTGATTTTTGATTGTATCGGGTACCTCTGCTTTCAAGTTGTATTGTGCGGTTACACAGAGCTTTGCTGAAACGTTCATAAGCATCATAATTGTACGGGTGAGGGTGTAGCACTTTCAGGCAATGGGAGATGACTGAAAGCATCAGCATTTGTTATTTGCGTTCCAGGTCTGTGGTGCAAGGTGTATTCATATGTTGAGAAGAATAATACCCATTCTTTTATCGTAGCGGAGGCAATGCTTCGAATTATCTCACCTTCTTTAAACCTTTTGTTTATACTCTATTAATAGTGCAGAATGCCTCCAATACACTTATTATAGTATTGTCGACCCTTCTTTTTCGATTTGTGGTTGCCTTCTCCACGACATTGAGAATCCGCGAGGAGTAAACTATTGGACTTTCAGCTCCATTATTCGCTCGAAAGCAAAGAACGGCTTCAATTCCATATAGAGGCGTGTGTCACAGTCAGAACAATTATTTTTTAGCGTCGGAATGAACCAGAAGACCTGTTGACTAAGGCAGTTGTTTTGGAAATCCTCTTCTGGCGATTTCTCAGTAAGGAGTGCAGAGGAGCGAGCAAGGTCGCCAAATATCGAATAACTCAGCTGTTCATTATTCAACTGAAGATTAGAATTATGTCGTGTCATTAGGATCTTGCTCCTGCTTAATCTTCCCTGGAATGCATCCCTTTTGCGTCAACTCTACGACACCAATAGATTATTTTGCGTGTCCACAACGTACATTTATCTCTTGTGAAACCCACTCTAGAGATCCTAAACCTTTTCTGCACTTCTTCCTAACTTGTTTAACGCTTCTCTTCTGTAGAGCTGGTAAATAAATTATCCAAATATTCCAAAAACACGGGGTAATTCTTGTAACAAATTTCACATGGTGCGTTGGAAATTGTGCATGCTGAAGATACCCAAAATGGTAACCAGGTGTACTTACACAGGCTCACATACTTTTGAGTTCACATACTATGACTTCTTTATCTCGAGCACTCTAGTTTATGGTAAGTATGGTTCATTACGAGTTTCGTCTATTTTAAACCACCAGCCAATTTAGCTTACATGTTCTTTCTCCTCGTAATGGGACAGATGTCCAATCTGGTAGCTTCAGAGAAACTCTTAAAACAAGCGGGCGATTCCAGATAATTTTCCAGGATATCATTTCTGAACAGCTGCTAATGGAGTTACATATTTACTGATATGCGCAAAAAAGTGTATGCAATTCAAACATATACTTTCGCCAATGCTCTTTACAACTCAATCGGCAGCTCCCTAATTTTCCCTCACAATAAATGTGGAGATGCCGGCGTTGGACTGGGGTGAACACCGTAAGAAGGCATCCAATACCATGTTAAGGTCCGACAGGTGTTTTTCAAACACTAGCTTTCGGAGCACTGCTCCTTCCTGAGGTGAATGAAGAGGTATCTTCCAGAAACATATATCAAGACAAAGTTGAAGATGCAAGACAATGCATTGAATGCTATCATTTGCAGAGCCTTTATGTATTTACAAATCCAGAGATAGAGGTAACCACAGGTTAAAGACGTGTGAATTGTCTCAAGCCAGGGCAGTTGGGAGGATTTCGCAAGCCCAGGTCAGATGGTGGCGGATGAATGTAATGTGACATGAATCCAAGGTTTTGGTTGAGGCCGTACCACAACGTCTTCACCTTTGACAATAACTTCTTCATCCAGACACACGGAACAACCATGGAAACCAAATGCATACCTCAATATGCCAACATTATCATACGCAAGTTTAAACAAGACCTGCTCACCGCACAGGACCATCAAGCGACGTTATACTCCACATACATTGATGACATTTTTGTCCATTAGATCCACGGCGAAGAATCAGTGAAATGACTACACAATGGCATCAATACATTCCATCCCACCATCAGATTCACCATTGACTACTCTCCAAAATCTGTTGCATTCGTGGACACACTCATCTCCATCAAGTACGGCCTCCTCAGCACCTCCCTTTACCGCAAGCTCACAGATAACCTCAAGATTCTGTACTTCTCCAGCTCCCACCCTAAACACATTAAACATGCCATCCCTTCTGGACAAGCCCTCTGTACACACAGGATATGCTAAGGCGAGAAAGAGAGTAACCGACATCCACACTCGCTGAAAGGTGCCCTCGTACGAATGGGATATGGTACTCGACTCATCGATCGACGGTTCTAATGCGTAACAGCTAAAAAAACGCCAGTACCCCCTCAGAAGACAAATACAGAACACAACAAACAGTGTAACCTTCATTGTCCAGTATTTCCCTAAGCAGAGAATCTACAACATCTTCTTCGAAGCATTCAAAACGTCATCACTGAAGACAAAAATCTTGCCATGGTCATCCCCACACCCCCACTACTTGCCTTCAAACAACCGCGCAACCTCAAACAGAACATTGTTTGCATCAAAGTACCCAGCCTTCAGCACACAACCCTGCCATGGCAATCTCTGAAAAACGTGCCAGGTCATCGACATGGGTACCACCCTTACACTTAATAAAACAACTCTCCAAATATGCGGTACATACTTGTGTGGCTGGACCAACATTGTCTACCTCATGCAACGCAGTAAAGGATGTACCGAAGCTCGGTACAGTGGCGAGACCATGGAGTCAGTGCGACAATGGATGAACGGACATTGCACGACAATCACCAAGCAGTAATGTTTCCTTCCGGTCAGGGAACACTTCAGCAGTCAAAGGCATACAGCCTCTGACCTTTGGGTAAGCATTCACTAAGGCAGCCTTGAGGACGGGCGACAACGCAGCATTGCCGAGCTGAAACATGTAGCAAATTTCGACATACATGAGTACAACCTCAAACGGGACCTTGGATTCATGCTGCATTACATTCTTCCCCCACCATCTGACCTGGGCTTGCGAAATCCTACCAACTGCCCTGGCTTCAGACAATTCACACCTCTTTAACCTGGGGTTACCCCTCTTTCTGGCTCTGGAAATATTTCATTACATGCAAATGCTCACATTCAAAGTATCGTCTTGCATCTTTGACTTTGTATATATAAATGCTTCTGGAACCTACCTCTTTATTCACCTGAGGAAAGAGCTGTGCTCCGAAAGTTGGTGAATTGAAACAAACCGGTTGGACTTTAACCTGGTTTTGTAAAACGTATTACTGTGAATTGGAGAGGGAGAAAGAATTACAACGTCTGCAGCCATTGGAGGATCTGGATACCGTGGTGGCTCTGTGTCGTTTTGAAGCTCTCGCCCGGCAGGAACTTATGTATGTGATGGTCTGTATGAATCAATTAGTCAGAATTGTTAAGCTGGAGATTTTGTGTGGCCTGACGGTCTGCATCCGTTTGAGCGCCTGTCCCTGTATATGAGGCAACGAATATGTCAGTCAAAGCACATGCTTCAGTTAAATTGTTTGTCCACATTTGAGGGGGGGGGGGGGGGGAGGTGGTTGGAGCAGCAGGTAAGTTGTATTTTGGGAAATTCGATGTCGCTTCCAGCGTTTATATTGAGTGAGAGACACATCTTGTTTTAAGGGTTTGATCTCCAAGAGTATGTGTCTCAGGTGGAATGCCCTGGGGTTCCAGAGTGCCTATCTTTAGGAGGATCATGAGAAGGTTGAGGGTCCATATCAGTAGGACTTTAACCTGGTGTTGTAAAACGTATTACCGTAAATTGGAGAGGGAGAAATATTTCCATCGTCTGCATCCATTGGAGGATCTGGATACCATGCTGGCTCTGTATCGTTTTGAAGCTCTCGACCGGCAGGAAGTTATGCATGTGATGGTCTGTATGAATCAATTAGTCAGAATGTATAAACTGGAGATATTGGCCTGGATGGTTTGCATCCGTTTGAGCGTCTCTATCTGTATGTGAGGCAGCTAATATGTCAGTTAAAGCACCTGTCTCAGTTAAATTGTTTGTCCACATTGGGGGGAGGTGGTTGGAGCAGCAGGTAAGTTGTATTTTTGGAAATTCGATGTCTCTTCCAGCGTTTACATTGAGTGGGAGACACATCTTGTTTTAAGGGCACGTGTCTCAGCTGCAACGCCCTGGGGTTCCAGAGTGCCTATCTTTAGGAGGGTCCTGAGAAGGTTGAGGGTCCATATCAGTTGGTTGGAAATCGTGACTCAGATGAAAGGTTTATAGCCATTGCAGAGTTTGTATCAGTTGAAGAGTATTGGTTGGAGGTCAGTGCCTGTTGGATGATCTCTACTAGTTGAAACGATTGGGCCCGTTGCAGGTTCTGCTCTGTTCTTTGACTCTAACTTTGGAAGGCTTTGTTGGAGAAAAGCTTGGACAACAAATCAAGATCTCGAAAGGTTGCAGGATATGTATCAGGTTGCGTTTCTCTTTCAGGTGGACTCTGTATTGTTCACAATTTACATGGACGATTTGTAGTTGGGGACCAAGGTCATTGTGTCCAAGTTTGCAGATGACACTAAGATGAGTGGTAAAGCGAAAAGTGCAGAGGATACTGGAAGTCTGCGGAGGGATTTAGATAGGTTAAGTGAATGGGCTACGGTCTGGCAGATGGAATACAATGTTGACAAATGTGAGGTTATCCATTTTTGTAGGATAACAGAAAACGGGATTATTATTTAAACGATAAAATATTAAAGCATGCTGCAGTACAGAGAGACCTGGGTGTGCTGGTGCATGAGTCACAGAAGGTTGGTTTACAAGTGCAACAGGTGATTAAGAAGGCAAATGGAATTTTGTCCTTCATTGCTAGAGGGATGGAGTTTAAGACTAGGAAGGTTATGTTGCAATTGTATAAGGTGTTAGTGCGGCCACACCTGGAGTATTGTGTTCAGTTTTGGTCCCCGTACTTGAGAAAGGACGTACTGGCACTGGAGGGTCTGCAGCGGAGATTCATTAGGATAATCCCAGAGCTGAAGGGGTTGGATTACGAGGACAGGTTGAGTAGACTGGGACTGTACTCGTTGGAATTTAGGATGAGGGGGGATCTTATAGAAACATTTAAAATTATGAAGGAAATAGATAGGATAGATGCGGGTGGGTTGTTTCCACAGGTGAGTGAAAGCAGAACTAGGGGGGGCATAGCCTCAAAATAAGGGGAAGCAGATTAAGGACAGAGTTTAGGAGGAACTTCATCTCTCAAAGGGTTGTGAAACTATGGATTTCGTTGCCCAGTGCAGAAGTTGAGGCTCCTTCATTAAATGTTTTTAAGGTAAAGATAGATAGTTTTTTGAAGAATAAAGTAATTAAGGATTATGGTGTTCGGGCCGGAAAGTGGAGCTGAGTCCACAAAAGATCAGCCATGATCTCATTGAATGGCGGAGCAGGCTCCAGGGGCCAGATGGCCTACTCCTGCTCCCAGATCTTATGTTCTTATGTTCTTATGTATCAAATGGTGCATCGGCATCAGGTAACGGATATGTATCAAGTGCAGTATATATAGCTGTTGATGTCTTAGAATCATAGAATGATAGAATCCCTACATTACACAATGAAGCCTTTCGGCCAATCGAGACTAAACCGACCGTTTGAAAGAAAAGCCCATACAGAACCGATCACGTCCGTATCCCTGAAATCCTACCTAACCGTTGGACACTTCTGGGCAATTTGGCATGGCGAATCCAATTACACTGCACCTATGTGGACTGTACAATTGAACCGGACTACCGGAGTAAATTCATGCAGACACGGGGAGAAAATGTAAACTCCACAAAGACAGTCACCATTAGTTGTCACAGATTCATCGTTTGTTGCTGCTTTCAAAATTTAATCTGTTGTATGATCTGTTTTTTTATTAGGTGTTCTGTTGCATTAAAATGTTTTAAAGTATGAATTTCTCTCCGATGCTGACGTGCTATACGTTTCTGGATATTGGAATTGTTTCAGATATTTAAATTGCTGAATGTTGCAATGAACAGTCACCCAAGTTACTTTAAACCATAACTGAATCTCCACAGAAAATAACAAAAACTAAATCCCAGTGTTCATATTTGAACTTCAACGACGGAATCGTCAAATTCGAGTCAAGGAAATCACTGAATCAATATGAAATCTACAACAGGACCGGTAGTGTGTGAATGGACCGAGTCTTTTCCAAGTGAATATAACTTGTTTTTTTTTAATTAGTTAGTTCATGTGATCAGGCTTATCCAGAATTTGGAATGTGGCAGAGTAAACTAAAAATATACATTCTTTTTTTACCATTGAAATTAATGTCGTCATCTGTTTTTTTCACAGAACAAAAAACAAAAAAAAAACGATATTGTAATCTCAATATCCCTGAGGTGCCTCCACTGCGTATAAATTACAGCATTTGTGAATATCCAACATTGGATTTTTTTTGCCATAGACTCTGCCAGCAGTACGAAGGGACACATCACTCCACGCCGAAAATGCATGAAACAATAAAAATGGCGGAGAAAATATTCTACCCAATCCTTGCTGTTATTGGTGTTCCTGGTAAGAGACGATAAGATCAGACGTTCTGTAAAGCTACGAGTGACAGATTCTCTGATTTAAAACCAAATTCCGAAATATATTTCAAGATGACGTCGGGATTACTCCCATCCAAACAGTTGACCTTCTTCTTGGTATAATAGTCTAGATTGCTTACGTCAAATAGTTAAACATTTCTCTGCCTTCTTTTTATATTTCACAACAGGTACCAAAGGTTTGTTAGTAACTCACAGACTCTGTGAACAAATTAAGTTATTGTGTTTGGTGGAGTTTCCTGTGATATTTGATTGGTTCCCATTGAAGGTAAGATTTCGGAAGGAAGATTTTAGGTGGTTATCAATTAAAATTACACTCAAAATACAAATCACACTGACCGGAGTCGAAGAGCAGGCGTCAGTGGTTATCTGTTAGCGGATATATCTGTCAATGTGTATCGTGCTAACTGTGGGTCACGAACTAGAATGTTATAGCTGAAACAAGTGGACATGAATTACAGGAAGTTTGTGTCAACGTAGAATTGAGTTGTCTGTGCGTCAATTACCAGGATGGAATACCTCACTCTAGTGAGCCTGTATTACAGGGAATATCTGTCAGCGTAGAAATGCAACGCATTTAGATCACTAACCAGACGGAAAACACTGACCACAGTGACCATGTGTTATCAGGAGTATCTGTCACTGTAGAATTGTACACAACATGGGTCACAATAGAGTTGGTTTAGCTCACTCAGCTAAATCGCTGGCTTTTAAAGCAGACCAAGCGGGCCAGCAGCACGGTTCGATTCACGTACCAGCCTCCCCGGACAGGCGCTGGAATGTGGCGACTACGGGTTTTTCACAGTAACTTAATTGAAGCCTACTCGTGACAATAAGCGATTTTCATTTCATTTCGTTTCATGGACAAGAATTAAGTCAGTTGGTTGTATTTTGGAACCATGTGTCGGGGTAATTTGTTTAAAGCATGACTCTGCTGAGGAGCTTTTCCAGAGAAATGGATTTAAAACAGGAAGCGTTTTGATGTTTTTTGACGACTTTAACAATGAAAATATAAAGTAAAATATTTCGAAACCTGTCTGTTCTCTATAGTGCCGTTCGAACGGAAACACAGTTAAAATATTCGGACATTAAACCAATCCACAATTCTAATTCTGTTTGCAACTTTTTTCTTACTTATTTCATTTCGAAATTAGCTCCAACGAGTTTATGTACTTTTATGGTCTTCTGAACCTGAGTTGCTTCTTTAAATTATAAGTCAGTCTCTTTGCCTGAACGCCTAAACTGTTTGACAGCTTTCAGACTCTTAATTCAAAGAGGTATTTGGGAAACCTATTGATCCATTCAAAATACGGCACCTGGAGCTCAGCAATCCTGAAATTATTTTAACATTGTGCTTCCCACTGTTTAAGTGGGTGAATGGATGTTAACGGGTTCAGGTACGCTTTTAAGTTGTTCATCTGCATTCGCTGTGCTCTCAATTTGGGTTAATATATCACTTTAAAAAGTATACTTTTGCTTCCCGATTCCACATTGCTTCTGTTTCTGGTGAAAGAGCAGTAATTCCAGCGCTCATTCGTGTGGAACACCAATTCCCAATATCCACCAATCTAAGTTAACCATTTTAATTGCAAATAGCTGTTTCCTCTTTTTGTAAACTTGCTTTCTATTTTGCTGCAGTTTCTTAACCCACACTTATGATGAGATCTGTTATGAATCAGACAACAAAGGGTCTTGAGAAAATAAAGTGCTTAATATCGACCACCCTAACATCATCTTTAATTTCTGATGTTTATTGAAATAATTCGATTTAATCGAACAAATGGTCTTGAATTTGCTATTTCTCCTCATTCATCTCTAGCATTTTGTGTGTTTCCTGACTTATTTCTGTAATATTTTGATTACATTCTGTTTCTGACCATTGATGCTGTGGCAACTGGTCTATCGTTACTTGTATGTATTCTTGCACGTATTTTACTTGCTGTTTCAAACATAGGAGTAACACAAAATGAATGCTGTGTTTCTGGTATTTTCTAATGTTCTAATGATTATTAATGACCAGATGCAAATATCTCAGCTGCCGAAACATGTATTAATTCAATGCGTCCAAATCAGAGGTTTTTTTATTTTTGATTTGAGGTCTGGAAGTATTTCGTTTGATTTTTTCACTGTTATTTGTCTTTTCTATTTCCTGCTCTGAGAGTTTTGTTTCCGTTCGTCTACCTCCAAATGCTCATCCATTGGTTCCTTCTGCCTCCATTCACCAAAGCCAAGACCGAATGCTTCCTTCTGAGCTCAAACTCCGTTTCAGAACTTTATTTCTATATCTGTCTCTATCGTCAGCCTGTCCTCTTCTGTGAAGTCATTTGAACGCCAGGTTCCCTGATGGTCACAGTGAAATTAATGTTGCTTGTTACCCTTGAGGCTGTTATCCAGACACCTTCCATCCATCGCAACTCACTATGAGGACTCCATGTGATTTATGTTAATCGAAATTGGTAACACTTGTTTCAAAAAGTACGGTCATAAGGTATTGCTGATTTGAATGACTATCAAAAACTGTCGTTTTGCTGAGTATAACATATATGTTAAGAGCTTTGATTTTCTAAAAGTATTCAGTTACTTTCCTTAGAAATAACCCATGATTCAGGACGTCCTTTGGGACGAATGGACAGGTGGACTTCTGCCGTAAGCACATTGGGCTATTCCACACGCAATTAATAGTCTTCTATGTGCGCCCGGTTTCCAAAAAACATTTATGGGTATGGGCCTCGCTGGTTAGTAGAGCATGTATTGCCAATTCTGAGTAGCCCGTCAGAGGTTGCTGGTGAGATGCCTCCATGAAGCTCGCCATGAGCGACTGACGTGTGGATACAGCCAAAACTGTCTGAACGAGTGAGTTCCAAGATTTTGCCACAGCGACCGTGAATGGGCGGCGATATCATGTCAATTTGGAATGGTGAGTGACTTGGATGGGAACCACCAGCTGTTGGGGTTCCCAGGTATCTTCTGCTCTTGTCCTTGCAGATGGTAGCGGTCGTGGGTATGGAATGTGCTGCTTAAGGGACCTTGGTGAGTTACAACAGTGCATCTTGAATATAGTACATACTGCTGCTATTATTTGTCGGTGGTGGAGGGTTTCACTGTTTGTTGAAGTGGTAGAAATCAAGCGGGCTGCCTTGTTCGGAATGTTGTCGAGCTTCTTGAGTGTTGTTGGAGCTGCATTCAGTCAAGCAACTGGAGCGTATTCCATTAGACAGCTGACCTGTGCATTGTAGATGGTGGGAAGACTTTGGAGGTCGAGACGTGAGGATGTAGTCGTATAATACCTCGACTTTGATTTGCTTTGGTTGCCACAGTATTAACTTAGCTCATCCCGTTCAGATTCTGATGAACAGTTACTCCCAGGATGTTGACTGTTGGCGATTCATTGTCAGTAATGCCATTCAATGCCACAAAGAGATGGTTCGACCTTCTCTTCTCGGAGATAGTCACTGCCTGACATTTGTGTGGCGCAAATGGAGCTTGCAACTTGTCAGCCTAAGCCTGGACATTGGCCAGGTCCTCCAGCATTTTGACATGGAATGCTTCCTTATCTGAGGAGTCAAGAATGATACGGAATGGTGCTAAACAAACAGGGCCGACAGGAAAGCATAGGTGTTAGCACGGCTGCCTCAGAGCGTCAGGGACCAGGACTGGTTCCAGGATTGGTGACTGCCTGTGAAGTGTTTTCACGTTCTCGTCGTGTTTGCGTCGGTCCCCTCCGGATACTCCGGTTTCCACACAGAGTCTTGACATGGCCAGAATAGGTATTGGCCAATCTAAATTTTCCTTTCGTGTCCAAAAGGATAGGTGGCATTACAGGGCTCTGGGGATGGGGCGGAGGAGTGGGACTGTCTGGGTGCACTTTCGGAGGATTTGTGCAGACACGTTGGAAATAATTGGTTCATCCTGCACTGCAGAGATTGAATGATTCTATGAACATTGTGTAGTCAACTGCGAACATCCCCTCTTCGTAACTTATGATGGCAGGGAGGCCGTTGATAAAGCTGTTGAATACGGTTTGGCATCGTTCACTATTCTGAGAACATATTTTAGTGGTGCCTGGAGCTGGGATGATTGACCTCAAACCATTACACAAATCTTTCTTAGTGTCAGGTGGGAATCAAACCAATGGAGTGTTTATTCCCCTGATTTCCATTTCTGTCTCCCAGGGAAAGTACGTCCCTACTATATACCATTGTTCTGCCACCTCAGCGGTGCTATCCTTACACTGAAAGCGGACATACCGAAGAATGATGATCGTAGTGTCTTGGACCTTGTCTGGAAGATATCATTCTGTGAGTTTGACAATGTCAGGCCTTAGGTTGACTAGCCTGTGAGACAACAGTTCCAATGTTGACATAAGCGTCCAGTAAGAAAGACTTAGCAGGGTTGATCGGGCTAAGTTTGCCTTTGTCATTTCTAGTACCTGGGTCGATACCTCGTGGTCCACACAGTTATATTATTTTTCTGTTTTCACAGCCAATTTAAGAATCAACCGCCTTTGTTGGTCTGGAGTCAGATGTTGGCCAGACCAGGTTAGGATGGAAGATTTCCTTCCTTAAACGGCGTTTGGTAGCGAGATGATATTTTAAGTGACACTTTCCGTGGTCATCATTAGATATTTAATTACAGACATTTTATTGAGTTTAAATACAACACCCGCGTAGTTGGATTCGAGTAGGTCCTTAGATCATTACTTTGTGTCTCTGAATTACTAATCCAGCGTCAATACCACGAATCTAACCCCTGCCCAGCTATTCTGTCTGTGTGCAGAATATGCGAACCATTCTTTAATCTGATATTACTTACGTTTTTCGGTATTATTTATGACTGGATGATAGTCCTCCGGCATTTTCATGACGGTCAATGCCATTTCCATCTTTTGCTTTGATTTGCAATATACTATGAACATTGCTTTCCATTTCAACCAAACTTTGTGTTCGCGCGGTCGGTATCTGGCTCTTCACTCCCCTTGTCCCAGTCAGCTACCTGAATTGAAGAGAAGTAGTCTATTGGCTCACAGACAACAAAAGCTCCATCGAATTTACGCCTTCCCACCCTACTTCCTATACTGAAACTGTTCCATATCACATCGCCTCCACCGATTGTGTGGATGCTGCCTCCCAGACCAGTGCTGATGCAAATTCTGCACTATTTGTTATCCCAGATTTCACTTCATCGTCCATTACATGCAGACATTTGTCCATTCCATTGCGTATGTTACGTATTTCAATCCTTCAACTTTTGGGATAACAATGTACCCTTAACCTTAACTTTCACGCTGCCATCTTTCTTACCAAATGTATCATCCTCCACTCTTTTTACGAATGTCACCGCCTCCCCCTCTGTTCCACCAACCATCCGTAGACCTTTGACCTCTCATGTTATTTTATGTGTTCAGTAAATTAGAATGTACGTTGGTTCAAGCAATTAAGTTCGTAATATGTTTCAAAATGGCATTTCTTGTAAAATTCTGCAATGTCAAGAGTCCTCACGCAATCCGCGTATATTATAAGTACATTATTAATTTTGTATCATTCGGTTATTACATTTATGAGTTTCAACGCCGCTACTTCAATCATTTAATGCTGCATTTCTGATAATCTGTGAATATTAAGGGCTAGTGTATTAAATGAGATGGTATATTGTAAAGCTGGTCGACACTAAGACAACAGCGGCCTCGATTTTCCCCTTGAAAGCACACACCATACTGACTTAACACGCTATCACTGTTACCGCGTCAAAGTGCTGACCGTCCTTCTCAATGCACCTAATGCACTCCAGAAGTTCAAGAATAAATCTCACAAGCACATTCGAATGGGCAATAAATGAGAGGGAATAACTCAAAGATGTCTCTTTGCATGCTGACATAAGCCCGTGCTGTTCACTCATGTATACCTTGTTATCTTACTGTCATATTCCATTCTCGCTGTGTTAACAATCCCTTGGTCTTCCCAGGCTGAATTCTAACACCTTCCCAATCACGAAAAATGCAAATTTCCACATCAACTTTATATGACTCCAGGGCTTTGTTGGCGTTCGAAAGGGGACAGACTATTATTTTGAAATTTGAAACCTTGGGATATTCATCATTTGTACAGAGTCCACTCTCAGAAGAATGCTGCCCGGGGATGTTTCTAATTTGGCAAGAGTGAACTTCTTGGATATGTGTGGGGAGGGACTGAAAATGCATTGTTTGTTAAGGTGGAGAGTGAGCTGAATACAGATTGAAGGTAGCAATCATTGGGGAGTCCATTATTATGGTTGTGGCATTGAGATGCACTAAAAATCTGTGTCCAGAAATGTCCAATGGCAGGTGGGGTGTAATGATTTTGTGAGATGAGTGATTATATTACCGATCGCCATTCCATGCAACGCTTGTTTGTGTGAGATATGTATTCTGCTGGAAAACAGGCAGTGGAGATTATTTGCTCTTTAAGAAGTGAAGTAGGAGAGAACGTACCTCACTAAAATATTAAATAATGATTATTTTCCAACTGCTGTCGTAAAACAAACATATCTGTGCTTCTCAGTCTCTCCCTCTCGCTCTCTCTCTCCCTCTTTCTTTCTCTCTCTCCTTCTCTCTCACTCTCCATTCTCTTTTTTTTAAATTAAATTAAATTTATTTTTTCCAATTAAGGAGCAATTTAGCGTGGCCAATCCACCCTGCACATACTTCTGCTGGTGAGACCCACGCAATCACGGGAAAAATGCGTTAACTTCACAAGTACAGTGACCCAGAGCCAGGATCGAGCCTGGGATCTTGTCGCCGAGAGGCAGCAGCGTGCCACCGTACTGCCTCCCTCTCTATAATCGGGCAGTGGTGTTACCTTTATTGTGGCCCAGCCTCCAATTTCAATCTCTAATACCACCACCCCTCACTGCCAACACTTTTCTTTATCCGCAAATAATTTCAGTGCATTGTATTGCAGACAAAGATAATGTTTATTTTTAATATCTTGAGAGTACTCAATTATTTTTTTTCCAATTAAGGTTCAATTTAGGGAGGCCAATCCACCTAACCTACACATATTTGTGTTGTGGGGGTAAAACCCACGCAGGCATGTGGAGAATGTACAAACTCCACATGGACAGTGACCCAGGGCCCCACACAGACAGTGACCCAGGACCGGCAGTCGAACCCAGGTCCTCAGCACCGCAGCCCCAGTGCTAACTATTGTGGCACATGCCGCCCGAGACAAAGATAATGTTTGATCAGTAATTTGAAGTCTTCTCTCCTTTCTCACGCTGACAGTTAATTTGCTGGGAATTGTGATTCTTGCTCGGGGAAAGTGTGGCCTTTCTACCTGCACAACTTGCTACCTGGTGGGCATGGCAATGGCAGATTTACTGGTCATCATCGTTAACATTATTCTGTCACATATCGTCAATTATTATTTCCCAGTGAATTTCCTCAACCTCACCCCTGTGTGCAGTTTTAAATCTGTCCTGCTGTATGCAGCCACAGACTGTTCTGTGTGGTTCACCGTCGCTTTCTCCTTTGATCGCTTTGTGACAATTACTTGCCGGAAGTTAAAACTTAAATATTGCACAGGGAAAACTGCGTGTGTTGTCCTCGCAACAATCAGCACACTGCTTTTTTTGAAAAACCTTCCATTGTATTTTACAATGGAACCAGGAGTGATATTCAACGGTGTTCAGTGGTTCTGTTCCACAAAGACAAGCTATTTTATAAACCCAGCATGGGTTGGATTTTCCTGGTTTGGCCAGGTTTTAACACCATTGCTCCCGTTTGGCTTAGTTTTGTTGATCAACGCTCTGACAGTCAGGCATATTTTAGTGACTAGTCGAGTTCGTAAGGGACTGAGAGCTCAGAGTAACGGGGAAAATCGCATGGATCCAGAGATGGAGAGCAGAAGGAAGTCGATAATTTTGCTCTTCGCCATATCTGGCAGTTTTGTACTCCTCTGGTCGGTATATATTTTAGAATTCTTTTATTATAAATTTGCAGGAATAATTATGATCACTGTAGCTGAATATACTGTACAAAGAGTCGGATTGATGCTGCAAAATGTAAATTGCTGCACAAACACATTTATTTATGTGGTTACTCAGTCCAAGTTCAGAGAACAGATCAAGATCGCAGTGAAATATCCGGTTGCATTAATTATTAATTCAATGAAGGAGCAAATCAAGTGAATGAATGTCACCTTAACCAGGCAGGGAGAGCCAGCCGCGGACACCAACTACAGCCTATTAGGAAACCGCCTTGTGACTGAAACTGAGTATCCAATCAATTAATTCTCCCAACTGACTTTGGGTGATCTAATCACGGAGCTTTACTTTGATTCCGCCAATTACGGTGTTTTATTTGTGACGAAGAGGGAGTTCAGTCCAAACACTGAGAGCGCCAGTCACCAATCAGTAATTTAACAGCGACGAGTGACAAGTCCTTAAATTAGCATGACTCCCAGAGTAATTTCCAATGGTCAACTCATAGTGTGCGATTTTTGACTGACAGCTGATGAAGCAAGTAAGGTGTCCATCAACTGAGGAGGCATCAATTCGATTTTTGTACTGAGAGACAGGCAGCTGGTATGATCATCCAGAGTGCTACCACCGCCATGGAAAGTCTAGGAACAATGACAATGCATCTTTCAAATACGACCAATGGCAGAGTCCCGTATTCAGCAGAGCAATGCCTTTGCTTCCCGTTATGATTAATGGCAATAACATTAACCAGTGACTGTGTGCGTTGCCGCTTATTGGCCAACCGAAGTTTTCGGCTCCAGTGATCTATTCCCCTGCCCAGTGTCATCATAAGACCATAAGATATAGGAGCATAACAAGGCCAATCGACCCATCGAATCTGCTTCGATGGCTGATCTATTTCTCATCCCCAATCTCCTGCCCTCTCCCCTTAACCCCTGATCCCTTTTTTAGTGAAGAACCTATCTGTCTCTGACTTAAATACAATCAGTGATTTCGCCTCCACATCCTTCTGCGGCAGAGTTCCACAGATTCACCAACCTGCGGTTGAATAATGTCCTCCTCATCTCTGTTTTAAAGCATCATACCTTCAGTTTGAGATTATGTCCTCTGCTGAGAGGTTTTCCTACAAGTTGAAACATCCTCCACGCTCACCAAATCCAGGCCTCGCAGTATCCTGTCAGTTTCAGTAAGATCCCCGCTCATCCTTCTAAACTCCAACGAGCGCAGACCCAGAGTTGTTAACTTTTCCTCATCCGACAAGCTCTTCATTCCAGAGATCATTCTTGTGAACCTCCTCTGGACCCTTTCAAAGGCCAACACATATTTCGTTACATCCGCGGCGCAGAACTGCTCACAATACTCCAAACGGGGTTTGACTCGAGCCTGATATAGAACATAGAACATAGAACAGTACAGCACAGAACAGGCCCTTCGGCCCTCAATGTTGTGCCGAGCCATGATCACCCTACTCAAACCCACGTATCCACCCTATAACCGTAACCCAACAACCCCCCCTTAACCTTACTTTTTAATTAGGACACTACGGGCAATTTAGCATGGCCAATCCACCTAACCCGCACATCTTTGGACTGTGGGAGGAAACCGGAGCACCCGGAGGAAACCCACGCACACAGGGGGAGGACGTGCAGACTCCACACAGACAGTGACCCAGCCGGGAATATAGTAACAGACTTGCATCCCTGGTCTTGTTTTCTAGCTCACTGTACATGAATACAGACATTCCATCTCTATTCCTAACTGCCGACTGAACCTGCACGTTAACCTTCAGAAAATAATGACAAGGACTCCCAAGTCCCTCTGTGCTTCTGATTTCCTGAACATCTCCCCATTTGGAAAATATTCGATGCCTCCATTTCTCTCTCCAACGTGCATAAGATCAGACTTTTCCACATTGCATTCAATATGCAATTGCTTTGCCCACTGTCCTAACCGGCCCAAGTCCTTTTGCAGCCCGCCTGGTTATTCAGCACTCTCTGACCCTCCACAGATCATTGTATCATCTGCAGACATAACAGCAGTGCCTTCAGTTCCTTCTTCCATATCATAAATGTATATTGTGAAGCGTTGAGGTCCGAGCACCGACCCCTGAGGCACACCACTTGTCACCAGCTGCAAGTTAAAACATACCCCTTTATCCCCTTTTGCCAGTCAGCCGATCCCCGATCCATGCCAGGATCTTACCCATAGCACCATGGATTCAACTTCTTTCACCGTCTCATATGCGGCACTTTGTCATAGATCTTCTGGATATCTAAATAAATCATGTATACTGGTTCTACTTTGTTTAATTTCGTTATTACTTCCTCAAAGAACAGTAACAGATCTGAAAGGCATGCCCGCCGCTTGAAGAAGCCATGCTGACTCGGTCCTGCATTATCATTCACTTCCAAGTACTCCGCAATTTCCTATTTAATAACGGACTCTAAAATCTTCCCAATGATTGAAGTCAGGCTAACCAGCCTAATATATCCCATCTTCTGCCTCCCTCCCAACTTAAATAGCGGTGTTACATTATCCACTTTCCAGTCCTCTGCGACCTTTCCTGCCTCCAGTGATGCTGAAAGATGCCTCCACCATCTCCTCAGCTCACACTTTTCTAAATCTTGATTAGAGTCGAACCGGTCCAGTTGATTCATCGACCTGCAGACATTCCAGTTTCCTCAGAACCGTCTCTTAAGTGATGGTCACTGCACTCACCTCTGCGCCTAATTCTCCTGGAGCACTGGCATCCCACTGATGCCTTCTACCGTGAAGACTCATATAAAGTAACTATTCAGTTTCTCTGACATTTGTTGTCATAGTTCTTGATCCTGGTAGGAGTGTGGACTCCGATGCATAATGGAGAGTTTCATGTACAACTATGATGCAATGGGCTCTCTCCCGGATGTCCCACGTTAGGGATACCAGACATTTGCCGAGAAGACCTATGTCTTTGGAAACTGCGCTGTGTTGGGCGCCAGCCATCCAATTTAAATCGCTACTTTTGGACTGCGAACAAGGTCTCCCAAGGCGCTTTGTGCTTCTGATTTCCCATGTACCTCTTCATTTAGAAAACATTCTATGCCTCCATTTCTCCCGCCAAAGTGCATAACCTCACACTTTCCCACATTGCATTCCATCTGCAATTTCTTTGCCCACTCTCCGAGTCTGTCCAAGTCCTTCTGCAGGCCCCCTGCTTCCTGAATACTACCTGTCCCTCCATAGATCTTTGTATCATTGGCAAACTGAACAACAGTGCCTTCAGCTCCTTCTTCCAGATAATTAATTCATATTGTGAAAAGCTTTGGTCCCAGAAACGACCCCTGAGGCAGACCACTAGTCACCGGCTGTCATGCTTAAAATACCCCTTTATGCCCACTCTCTGCCTTCTGCCATTCAGCCAATCCTCTGTCCATGCCAGGATCCTACCATTAAAACCAATGGACTATTAATTTATTTAACAATTTCCTCCGCGGCACCTTGTCATAGGCCTTCTGTAAATCTAAATCAATCACGTCCACTGGTTCTCCTTTGTCTAACCTCCTTATTAATTCCTCAAAGAACATAAATAGATGAGTAATACATGACCTCCACTTGACGAAGCCTGCAGACTCAGTTTTATTTTATCATGCACTTCCAGGTATTCCACAAATTCATATTTAATAACGGACTCTAAAATCTTACCAATGACTGAAGTCAGGCTAACCAGCCTATAATATCCCGTCTTCTGTCTACCTCCCAACTTAAACAGCGGTGTTACATTTTCCACTTTTCAGTCCTTTGAGACCTTCCTGCCTCCAGTGATTCCTGAAAGATCACCACCAATGCCTCAACAATCTCCTCCGCTAACCCTTTTAGAACCCTGCTGTGTAGTCCCTCCGGTCCAGGTGATTTGTCGACCTTAAGACCGTCCAGTTTCCCCAGAACCTTTTCGTTAGTGATGGCAACTGTACATCTGCCGCCTGATTCTCCTGGAGCACTGGCATCCCATTGGTGTCTTCTGCCGTGAGGACTGATGTAAAGTAACTATTCAGTTTCTCTGACATTTCATGTCATGCTTCTTGATCTCGGTAGGACCTTGGACTCCGATGCATAACGCAGAGTTTCATGAACCCCTATGCTGCAGTGAGATTCCTCTCTGATGTTCCCACTTTAGGGATACCAGACAGCTGCCTGAAGACTTAACTGCCTCTAGAAAATCAGCTGTGTTGGGCGCCATCCAGCAACTTTAAATCGCTACCTTTTGATGGTTTTACCACGTTTGACTTGACAGTCACTGTGAAAGAGATAGGGGGAAAACTTTATAACTGCAGCAAAATTATTTAAAAATACAAGCCGTTCATCACACTGACACTAAGCACAAAAGCCGACTCTCACGGAACCAAACACAGCACTTCCACATTTGAAACGCCCTGCAGGGAATCCAGGCTGGTCTCCACCACTCCAGTCAACTGACATGAGTATCACCCCAAAATCCAAGACTGACGACCTGACCTCTATCCTGCTTCGACCTCCTCTCCAACCCTATACCAGGTCCGACCCAGCACCACCTACTGGACTGACACCCCTCAGTCCTTCCGGAACAGAATTGCTTGCCTTGCTGCCTGATTCTGGCAAACCGCTGGAGATTGACACTGCAGAATTGAAAAACCAATGATTTCTAGGATGTATCGTCACATGTCTGAAGGTTTATCATTGACAGACTCCCTACCTCAATGACAACTCATTCCGCACGCTCCTAGTCTTCTCTCCGAAATTTTACTCCTGACACTCGAAGTCTCCTCAAGGAAAACGCACACTGTGCATTGCCGCACTATTCAGTAAAACATCACACTGTACAGTCCTGCTCTATTCACGAAAACCTCACACAATACAGTCCAGCTCTATTCACTGAAACCGCGTAAGACATTCCAGCTTTATTCACAAACACCTCACACCGTACAGTCCAATTCTATTTATTAAAACCTCTCACTGTGCCGTTCAGCACAATTCGCTAAAACCTCTCACTGTACAGTCCTGCTCCATTCACTAAACCCTCACACTGTACAGTCCAGCTTTATTCACTAAAACCTCCCACTGTACAGTCCAGCTCGTTTGACTGAGCCCTCACACTGTACACTCCAGCGCTATTCACTAAAACATCACACTGTACAGTCCAGCTCGATTCACTAGAATGTTTCCCTGTGCAGTCCAGCTCTGTTCGCTAAAACCTCACATTGTACAGTCCAGCACTATTCATAAAAGCCTCACACTTTACCTTTCAATTCTAATCATTAAAATCTAACGACACAGTTGGAATCTCTTCACATTAACGTAAATGAAAAATACACCAGAAAATCATGATATGGTCTAGCTGCCGTAGTCCAGAATGAACATGCTGTAAAATGAAGAATTCACAGTTAAAGCCGGTCTCTTCCTCTCTTTCCATGGCTACATGATCCGTTTCTAATGGGACTTCCTTTGATATCCATTATTGGGGACGTTTAATTTGTGGGAAGGGAGAGAGAGGCAGACAAAGCACTGGGATAATACATCTCGCTGGTAATTACACACAACACCCCCTCCCCACAATTAGAAAAAGACTGATGTTTGTCTCAACCAGACATGGAGGAAGCGTGTTCAGGTGAGAATTGCTGAGTTTGCTTTAGGTTAACAACAGTCCATTCTACAATAGAGACAAAACAAGATACAGGGCATGCTCATGACAGAAAACAAGAAAAAATCAATAACGTAACGGAACCAACAGCATCCAAACCAACACTTTCTCTTCCCCCACCATTCCCCCTCCCCAATTCCACCGGAAACCCATACGTCGTCCCACATCAGTGGAAAAGCACCCTCGAACGAGCATCACAGTCCACCGGAAAAAGTCACAGCGAGACAGAGCACCGCAAATTTCTCCTGCCAGAGAAAGGAAAATGTTACCTTTCATAAGTCATATTTTCTTTAAAATACAGAATCGGGAATAAATTTTAAATGAGACGAGTAATCTGGACTAGATTCCATACCATGCCAGGGAGGCACAGAGTCATTTTTGGAGTTTTTTTACGAACTCCATTGAGCAAAAGAGCTGATAGATGACATAGCGACCATTAAAACAATGCTAGAGAATAGGGGGTTTCACAAAATCACGGGTCGATTGGTTACCAATTATCTGACTGTTCCACAAAAAGGGCAGCTAGCTCGAAGAGGTTATCGGAAAAGTTAAAGAGGACATTTTTCACTTCCGAAAATATCGAACATGGAGAAATACAGCACAAAACAGGCTCTTCGGCCCACGATGTTGTGCCGAACCTTTGTCCCAGATTAAGTACAAATTAATCTACACCCCATCATTCTACTGTAATCGATGTACCTATCCAATAGCCGCTTGAAGATCCCGAATATTTCCGACTCAACTACTTCCACAGGCAGTGCATTCCTTGTCCCCACTACTCTGTGGGTAAAGAATCTACATCTGACATCCAGCCTATATCTTCCACCATTCACCTTAAATTTATGTCGCATTGCAATGGTTTGTTCCACCCGGGGAAAAAGTCTCTGACTGTCTCCACTATCTATAGCCCTGATCATCTTAGAAACCTCTATCAAGTCGCCCCACATCCTTCTCCGTTCCAATGAGAAAAGGCCAAGCACCCTCAAGCTACTCTCCATTCCAGGAAACATCCTTGTAAATCTCCTTTGCATCTTTTCCAAAGCTTCCACATCCTTCCTAAAATGAGGCGACCAGAACTGCCCGCAGCAGTCCCAATGTGGCATTACCAAGGTTTTGCCCAGCTGCATCATGTCCTCACGGCTCTTCAATTCAATCCCTCTGCTAATCAACGCCAGTACACCACAGGTCTTCTTCACAGCTCTATCTATTTGAGTGGCAACTTTTAAAGGTCTATGAACATAGACCACAAGATTCCTCTGCTCCTCCACATTACCAGAACACTACCGTTAACCCGGTATTCCGCATTCATATCTGTCCTTCCAAAATGGACAACCTCACACTTCCCAGGTTTAAACTCCATCTGTCACTTCTCAGCCCAGCTCTGCATCCAATCTGTCTCCTTGCAGCCGGCAACAGCCCTCCTCACTGTCTACAATTTACCAATGTTCAGATCGTCTGCGAATTTACTGACCCACCCTACAACTCCCTCGTCCGTCATTAATGGAAATCACAAACAGCAGAGGGCCCTGAACTGATCCCTGCGGTACGCCACTGGTAACTGGGCTCCAGGCTGAATATTTGCCATCCACCACCACTCTCTGGCTTCTATCCGTTAGCCAGTTCGTTATCCACCTGGCCAAGTTTCCCACTATCCCATGCCTCCTTACGTTCTGCAGAAGCGTATCATGGGGAACCTTATCAAATGCATTACCAAAATCCATGTACACTACATGCACTGGTTTATCTTCATCTTGGTCACCTCCTCAAATAATTTAATAAGCCTTGTGAGGCAAGACCTACCCCTCACAAATCCGTGCTGACTGTCTCTAATAAAGCAGTGTATTTCCAGATGCTCAGATATCCTATACCTCCGTACTCTTTCCATTACTTTGCGTACCACTGAAGTAAGACGGACTGGCCTGTAATTCCCAGGGCTATCCCTATTACCTTTTTTGAACACGGGCACAGCATTCACCACTCTCCAATCTCCTGCTCACGCCCCAATTGTCAGTGTGGACGAAAAGATAATTGCCAACGGCTCTGCAATTTCGTTTCTTGCTTCCCATAGAATCCTTGGATATATCCCGTCAGGCCCGGGGGACTTCCCTATCCTCATGTTTTTCAAATTGCCCAAAACATCTTCTTCTTAATAGGTATCTCCTCGAGCTTACCAGTCTGTTTCACACTGTCCTGTCCAAAAATATGGCCGCTCTCATTCGTAAATACTGAAGAAATGTACTCGTTCAAGACTTCTCCTATCTCTTCAGACTCAATGCACAATCTCCCCCTTCTGCCGTTGAGCGGACCCAATCTCGCTCTAATCATTCACATATTTCCCACATATGTGAAAAAGGCCTTTGAGTTACCTTGATTCTACCCGCCAATGATTCTTCATGCCCTCTCTTAGCTCTCCTAATCCCTTTCTTCTGTTCCCGCCTAGCCATCTTGTATTCATCCAACGCCCTGTCTGAACGTTGTTTCCACAGCCTTCCATAAGTATCCTTCATCCTCTTAACAAGACATTCAACCTCTCTTGTCAACCATGGTTTCCTCACTCGACCATCTGTTCCCTGCCTGACATATCAAGGACACGTATCCTTGAACAAGTTCCACATTTTAATTGTGCCCTTCTCTCACAGCCTATGTTCCCAACTTATGCACTTCAGTTCTTGTCTAAAAGCATCGTATTTACCCTACCCCAATGTAAAACTTGGACTGTTGCACGCACATATCCCTCTCCATTACTAAACTGAAAGTCACAGAATTCTGGTCACTGTCTCCAAAATGCTCCCCCACCAACAAGTCTATCACTTGCTCTGGTTCATTACCAAGTACCAAATCCAATATGGCCTCCCCTCTGGTCGGACAATCTACACACTATGTTAGAAAAGCTTCCTGGCCACATTGCACAAACACCACCAACTCAAACTATTTGATCTAAAGAGTTTCCAGACAATATTTGGGAAGTTGAAGTCACCAATGACTACTACCCTGTGACTTCAGCACCTTTCCAAAATCTGTTTCCCAACCTGTTCCTCTGCATCTCTGCTGCTATTGGGGGGCCTATAGAAAACTCCCAAGAAGTTCACTGCTCCTTTCCTATTTCTGACTTCAACCCATACTACTTCAGTTCGCAGATCCTCTTAGAACTGCCTTTCTGCAGCTGTTATACTTTCTTTAATAAACAATGCAACCCCCTCCACCTCTTTTTACACACTCCCTAATCTTATTGAAACATCTACAACCACGAACCTCTGACAACCATTTCTGCCCCTCTTCTATCCAAGTTTCCATGATGGCCACCACATCGGACTCCCAAGTACCAATCCATGCCTTAAATTCACCCACCTTATTCCTGATACTTCTTACGTTAAAGTATACACACTTCAACCCATCTCCGTGCCTGCAAGTACTCTCCTTTGTCAGTGTTACCTTCCCCACTGCCTCACTAGACGCTTTGACGTGCTGAACATCAGGTGCCTTAGGTGCTGAACTGCAAGTCCGGTTCCCATTCCATTGAAAAATTAGTTTGAACCCTCCCGAAGAGTACTAGCAAACCTCCCTCCCAGGACTGAGGTTAATCTGTCCCTGAGAAGATTTTTCAATAATGCCAATAATTCACTGATTTTAGATTCAGTAACCTGTAGTTATATCATGTTGTGTGTGTGATAAAAAGGGGGATATGGTAAATTTTATTACTTCCCAATATATATTATATGTATATATATTCATTAAGGTTAGTTTACAAGATTGTTTACAAGATTCCACTTATTGTTTGATAAAGTGCACCAATATATAAAGTTTGCAATGTTCTTGTTCGGGAATGTAATACTGAATACGTTCAAAATGGAGTATTGAATTAAAGACTGTCTTTCTAATTATTATTGTAAATAAACCAGTGGAGCGCAAGATGCGGAACTTGAGAAACTAAAGTCAGTGTGGATTACATAAATTGCATTTTCATTATAAACACACCGAAATATTCAATCAATTTTGTGAGACATGAGCTCCTCCTCACAAACGATGGCTGACCAGCCGGGATTAAATTTTGCCTTTCAAAATGGAATGTCAATCGGTCCCTGAGAAGATAATTCAATAATTCCAGTCATACTATCACTGATTTTAG
Organism: Scyliorhinus canicula; assembly: GCF_902713615.1. NCBI lineage: Eukaryota > Metazoa > Chordata > Chondrichthyes > Carcharhiniformes > Scyliorhinidae > Scyliorhinus > Scyliorhinus canicula. The sequence continues at coordinate 8,463,000 of NC_052166.1, forward strand.
GTTCATTGGCCTATAGTTATATAATTTATCCCCACGTCCCCTGTCGAATGATTAAATCTTGCCCAGTCCTCTGGCCATTCTCCTGTGGCAATAGAGGATTTAAAAATTATCATCAGATATTCCAAAATCACTTCTCTTACCTCCCACATGCCGGGAACACATAATTGAAGTCTGCTAAAACAGCTGATCTCCCATCCAAACCTAATTTCTTTAATTATATTACAGACCCACTCATTGATTTCGAGACCTACATCGTCCTGCTCCACAGTGAACACAAATACCAAAACCTAATTTAAAATCTCACCAATGTCTTTCGGCTGAACACAGATTGCCGCTCGGTCCCTAATGGGCCCTAAATTTTCCCTGGCACGCTATTCCAGTTAATATATATATATATGCACCTTTACTTTCCTTACGTTTGCGTGGCGGTACTTTGTCATGCTTCTCTCTGTGCTCTCACAATATCATTTTAATGTGCACCTCCATGCACTTTTAATGCATCCAATAATTTGAGATGCTGCACCAGTTGAGCTCGCTATCACTGAAATGATAGTGACACCTCTGCATCCGGGTCCAATTCCTTCAATAAAATTAGGTGCAGTATCCTCCCCTTGTCACGCTGTCTACATCCTGGCTCAAAAATCTATTCTGGATGCAGTTTAGTAAATCGTCTCCCTCGCGGCATTTCAGTCGTTGATAATCCTAAATAATATCTGGTGTTGAATTCCCCGACGGATGTTCGCCTATTGTTTTTAGGCAACTCTAGGAATTGCCGACCTGTGTGCTTTTGAATCAATCTCTGTTTGATTGGGACTCTATTGTAAAGTGAAAGCAAAGTGATTGTCCCCTTTTGCATTTAAGGTCCCCCATATGGTTTCAGTGAGGAGCCTGCTGAGATATCAGTCCTCTGCGCTGCAGCAACTGACTCGTTGTTCAATAATGCGACCAAACACCCCTTTTAGACATGTATCTAACCCTCTCCCGCAACCCCGTTGCGCGAGAAGATTGTGCTGCCAATTCTGCCCCTCCCGAAACTGTATTCCCTTCCGAGCAATAACGTCATGCTCCCATGTGTTATTAACACTTTTAATCCATCTGCCTTACCCATAAGACACATTATATTGAAGTCATTGCTATATATCTGTGTCATATTCTCTTGTACCTTCGCCCAGACATTCAGCCTGATATGGTTTTCATTTCATGCGTGCCCATATGTCGCTGCCTAATTTATCTCCATTCTTTATCCCGCTGCCATGCCGATGGAGACTACCTCCCCATTACAATGCAACAAAAGCCTCGCAAATCTCACGTTTCTGACAAATGTAACCCACCCGTTGTTTAAAAAACATAAATTTAGAGCACCCAATTCATTTTTTCCAACTAAGGTATAATTAAGCGTGGCCAATTCACCTACCTTGCCACATCTTTGGGCTGTGGGGCGAAATCCATGCAAACACGGAGAGAGTGGGCAAATGCCGCAAGGGAAGTAACCCAGAGCCGGGATCGAACCTGGGACCTTGGCGCTATGGGGAAATAACTGCCGTGTTAATAACTGCACCACCGTGCTGCTCGAACCTACCGGTCCCTCTTTTCCCACGAGAGAACAGGTGGTTCAGGAAACGAAAGGCCTTACTTCTGCACAAACTCGAGAACCATATTTTCATCTGCTCCATCCTTTTAATGCTTAATTCACTAACATGTGGCACCGAGAGTGATCCAGTAATCACAATTTTTGATGTGCTGATTTTAAGCTGCTAGCAATCAGCCTACATTCTTGTTACACAATCACATAGATACATATAAGATCGGAACAGGCGGAGGCCTTCTGGTCCTTCGAGCCTGCTCTGCCATTCATCACGATCATGTCTGATCATTTCAACACAATTGCCTAATCCTGCTTTCTCCGCAATGCCTTTGATCCCATTCTCCCTAAGTGCTGCATTCAGCTGCCTCTTGAAGACATTCAAAGTTTTAGAATCACTACTGAAGTTAAATCACCATATTCTTAGAAATCGTCCACTAAATCAAAAAGCGTCAAAAATATGTTCTAAATGGTGAACCAGATTTTCTCCCCTTGACTCCTTTGCAATCCTAGGTGTCAATGTAGCATTTTAATTCAGGTCAATGTAGCATTTCAAATTATCCCCGGTATAAACTATATCTTTAAATAAGGTTTTATTTACATACCACTTCGGAGCTTCGATCCTGGATCCCGCCTCGCTAAGAAAGTGTAGGAGACTTAGGGATGTTTTGTTTCGGGCAAAGGGTAATTTTTAATTTACTTTATTTTACTTCAAAAGATATCACTGTCTGTTCAACAACGAAAAAAGATCTTGCTTCTGGATTTTCCGTTCTGGTTGTTCGGTCCTTCGTGGCCCCCTTGACAATCTCTCTTCTTGTCTGTGGCTGCTCTTAGTAGAGCTTCGATCCCTTGTTCGGTTCCTGCATTCAGTCACTCCCATCTACCAAAGCAGCACTGAGAGCTGGATGGCTGTTGGCGATGCAGGACATTTATGACCCTTCTCACAGCCGTGCTGGTTACATTTTATTATATGTTTCAATTATAAGCATTGGTGAAAAATGCTTTGATGCTTGTCAAATCTTAAAGGAGTGATTCATTCGGTTCTCGTCATGTTTAAACTGAGACCTGCTTGGTACTAATTTACGCCTTTGTGGACTCAAGCATTATCTCTAAACTTCCACTTCTAAGTGTTGTCATGAAATTTGTATTATTCACAAATGCACATTATTTCACGTAATTTACTTAAGATTCTGGCAATTCTCAATCAACTTCCTGAAATTACTAACTTCTGTGAAAGTGTGAACTATTGTTTCCTCTATGTAACAAAAAACGTTATTCGCTAGTATTTCTTAAATTTTAAAGGACAGCATCAAATTACAGCATAAACTGTCTCAAACAGGCTGTTAAGCTGATAAAGGGTATTTGCATTTCAAACCCTCTTTTCTGAATGCTGTTAACCCATTGTGGGATTTTTGCTTGTGTTTTCTCATATTTTTTCGGGTTTTTTTAGAGCTTCATGTTTCAAATGACATCTTTCCCATTTTACTTTATACTACTTCTTATGGTAATGAATTTCACAGGCTCACCACTCTTTATGTGAAGAAATGTCTCCTTATCTCTGTCCGAAACGGTTTACCCTGAATCTTCAGACTGTGATACCTGGTTCTGGACACACCCATCTTTGACACCATTATCCCTCTATCTACCCTGCATAGTACTGGTACAACTTTATAAGTCTCTATGCGATCCCCCCTCATTCTTCTAAACCCCAGTGAGAAGAATCCCAACCAAGTCAATCTCTCCTCATATGACAGTCCTTCCATCCCTGGAATCAGTCTGGTAAACCTTCGCTGCATTTCCTCGAGAGCAAGAACATCCTTCCTCAGAGAAGGAGACCAAAGTAGACACAATGTGGCCTCACCAAGGCACTGTCAAATTGCAGCAACACATCCCTGCTTCTATACGCGATACCCCTCGCAATGAAGGTCAACATACCATTAGCCTTCTTTACCACCTGCTGCACCTGCATGCTTACCTTCAGCGAATGGTGCACAAGGCCACCCAAGCCCGCTGCACACTCCCCTCTCCCAATTTACAACTGTTCACGCAGTAATTTGCCTTCCTGTTTTTGCTTCGAAAGTGAATAACGTCACATTTATCCAAATTATTCTACATCTGCCATTGATTTGCCTACTCTCCCAACCTGTCTGATCTCGCTGTAGGATGCCTGCATCCTCATCATAATTCATTCGCCCTTCATAAATCTATGCTGGCTCTGACTGATTCTGCTGCTGCTTTCTTTAATGTTCCGCTAAAAAGTCCACCAATCTGCAGGGAAAGTTCCAGAGTTTATAGGATCCCGGAAGATGACAACCAATGCATCCACCATTCCCAGAGTCACCTCGTTATCTCGGATGCTGATTCTCAGGCCCTAGGGATTTATCCGCCTTCAATGCCATAAGTTGTTCCAGCACGATTACTCTACTAATTTTGATCCCTCAGTTCTTATAGAATTATACAATTTACAGTGCAGAAGGAGGCTATTCGGCCCATCGAGTCTGCACTGGCTCTTGGAAAGAGCACCCTACCCAAGGTCAACACCCTATACCCATAACCCAGTAACCCCACCCAACACGAAGGGCAATATTGGAGGCTAAGGGATATTTATCACGGCCAATCCACCTACCCACACATCTTTGGACTGTGGGAGGAAACCGGAGCACCCGGAGGAAACCAACGCACACACGGGGAGGATGTGATGACTCCGCACAGACAGTGACCCAAGCCGGAATCGAACCTGGAACCCTGGAGCTGTGAAGCATTTGTGCCAACCACAATGCTACCGTGCTGCCCCACGTTCTTCTCTCTCACTAAACCTTTCATTCTCCAATATTTATTGGAATTTATTTGTGTTCTCGTTTGTGAAGACAGAACCAGTTGCATGACCTCATCACTATTTATTAAATGAAGATCATTGACACTAACGTGAACCACGGCATCTAAATGCTCCCCGACCCCTTCTAGTTGCCTGCAACCTTTCAGTGACACAATTAACTCGGGAAACAGTGTTGTGACACAACATCCATCTGTCCGGTCTGCAGCCAGAGAAATTATTGTCGTGTCTCCTTGACAGCCAATGAGCTAGAAGTGTGTGATTTTCCATTGCCAATCCGCTGGTTCTCTGTGATGCCCCTAAATCTAATCAGCTGGATCTGTTTGATTCGGACTAAAACACACACAATCCCCAGCAGAAGCTCCCACAGAGAGAAGGACAGAATCACACAAAGACAGATGTGACCCACATCTCACACTCACTCCAAACATGCTAATGTTCCCTTCCTGGCCACCAGAGGTCGCGTATTAGCCCATCCCCGTAACCCATTAAGACCCTCTTACCATTTTTTGGATACTAAGGCCAATTCAGCAAACTCCATCCAAGTAACGCGCACATCTTTGGACTGAGGAAGTAAACTGAAGCACCTAGAGGAAACCCACGCAAACACGGGGAGAATGTGCAGACCCCGCACAGAGTGACACAGCTGGGAATCGAACCTGGGAAACTGGAACTGTGAAGCAACTATGCTAACCACTTTGCTACAGTGCTGCTAATAACCATTTAATAAAATGTATATTCAAAGATAGTTGCCTGTGCATATGTGCTGATGCTCTCTCTCCCAGCACGGGCACCACCTCACCGATGATATTGCCCCTGGCAACTCAAGATAGACGCCGACCATCTCCCATGGCAACTGTAGTTGACCACCAAGTGACGACCATAACTGCTCAATATGGATGCTGAGCAAGGTATGATGAGCACGAAGGCGCAGTGCCGATTCCCTGCTGCTCCGTGTCCACATTGAGTCTTTTTTGGGATTCAGCGCGTTGGGGCACCAATTACAGATTCAATTGTCGCTGCAATGCTGCGTCTCCCACCACAGTAACTAAACCATAATTTAAAAACTGACTAAATGCACACCAACGAAAACAGAATTAATATACTGACCAAACTCACACCAACTGAACAGCATTTATAAACTGACCGAACAGACGGAAAATAAAGCATCATTAATAAACTCAACAACACAGCATCTCAAAGGTCATGAAAAGACTGACACAACACAAAGACTATAATGCAGCATTAACAAACGAACGATATGCACAACAGCTAAACCAGCATTAATAAACCGATGACATACACACGCAAATCAGCATTAAAACACTGACCAAAAACACAACAGTTAAAGAAGCATTATTAAAATAACAAAGCACACCTAAATAAATGACCATGTACACTGCAACTAAACCAGGATTACTAAACTGACCAAACACACAGACAAACCAGCTTTAATAAACTGACCAAACACACAGACACTAAAGCAACATTAACAAACTGATGAAACACACAGCAAATCAGCAGCATGAATAAATTGATCAAATACACTGAAACTAAATCAGCACTAATAAACTGACCAATTACAGAGCAACTGAAACAGCGCAATAAACTGACCAACCACAGAGCAACTAATGCAGTATTAATAATCTGACCAAACAGACACAAACTAAACTAGGATTAGTAAACTGACGAAATGCACAACAACTAAAACAGGATTAATCTACAGACTACACGCAAAAACTAAATCAACATTAATTAACTGACCAATGTTATGGGTCGGGGTTTAAAAACCCAAAGTTTATTGTGGAATTCACCTGACCTCGAACTTTTTGTTGAATTTGGCTAGGATGAGCATTAGAGCCTGTTTGTCAAAGGACTTATTCGGCGCTTTTAATGAAACAAACAAGTTTTATTCGAATAACTGAATTAACATTTATATATAAACAAACAACAAGATGTTTTATCAATTACAAACATCGACCACACGCTGTAAGACATGTATAATCCTTAATGAATTCCCCTGTTCGCAGAAATCCTCAACCTCTCTATGCAAAAATCTGAGGTCCCTATCTGCTTCAAGAAGACGACCATCATCCCTGTACAAATGAAAAGCACAGCACCGTGCCTTAATGAATATCGTCCAGTGGCTCTGACATCCATCATTATTAATTGCTTCGATAAAATAGATAAGTCCCCTGGGTCAGATGGGATTTATCCTAGGATTCTCTGCGAAGCCAGGGAGGAGATTGCAGATGCCTTTGTCCTTGATCTTTATGTCGTCTTTGTCGAAAGGAATAGTGCCGGAAGACTGGAGGATAGCAAATGTTGTCCCCTTGTTCAAGAAGGGGAGTAGAGACAACCCTGGTAATTATAGACCAGTGAGCCTTACTTCGGTTGTGGGTAAAATGTTGGAAAAGGTTAGAAGAGATAGGGGTTTATAATCATCTTGAAAAGAACAAGTTGATTAGCGATAGTCATCACGGTTTTGTGAACGATAGGTCCTGCCTCACAAACCTTGTTGATTTTTTTGAGAAGATGACCAAACATGTGGATGAGGGTAAAGCGGTTAATGTGGTGTATATGGATTTCAGTAAGGCGTTTGATAAGATTCCCCACGTTAGGCTATTGCAGAAAATACGGAAGTATGGGATTGAAGGCGATTTAGCGGTTTGGATCAGTAATTGGCTAGCTGAAAGAAGACAGGGGTGGTGACTGATGGCAAATGTTCATCCTGGAGTTCAGTTACTAGTGGTGTACCGCAAGGATCTGTTTTGGGGCCACTGCTGTTTGTCATTTTTATAAATGACCTGGAAGAGGGTGTAGAAGGATGGGTTAGTAAATTTTCAGATGACACGAAGGTCGGTGGAGTTGTGGATAGTGCTGACGGATGTTACAGGATAGAGAGGGACATTCATAAGCTACAGAGCTGGGCTGAGAGGTGGCAGATGGAGTTTAATGCGGAAACGTGTGAGGTGGTTCACTTTGGAAGGAGTAAGAGGAATGCAGAGTACTGGGCTAATGGCAAGATTCTTGGTAGTGTAGATGAACAGAGAGATCTCGGCATCCAGGTAATAAATCCCTGAAAGTTGCCACCCAGGTTAATAGGACTGTTACGAAGGCATTTGGTGTGCTAGCCTTTATCAGTAGGGGGATTGAGTTTCGGAGCCACGAGGTCATGATGCAGCTGTACATAACTCTGGTGCGGCCGCTCCTGGAGTACTGCGTGCAGTTCAGGTCACCACATTATAGGAAGGATGTCGAAGCTTTGGAAAGGGTTCAGAGGAGATTTACTAGGATGCTGCCTGGTATGGAGGGAAGGTCTTACGAGGAAAGGCTTAGGGACTTGAAGTTGTTTTCGTCAGAGAGAAGAAGGCTGAGAGGTGACTTAATAGAGACATATAAGATAGTCAGAGAGTTAGATAGGGTCGACAGTGAGAGTCTTTTTCCTCGGATGGGGATGACAAACACGAGGGGACACATCTTTAAATTGAGGGGTGGTAGATATAGGACAGATGTCAGAGGCAGCTTCTTTACTTCGAGAGTAGTAGGGGTGTGGAACGCCCTGCCTGCAACAGCAGTAGACTCGCCAACTTTAAGGGCATTTAAGTGGTCACTGGATAGTCATATGGATGAAAATGGAATAGTGTAGGTCAGATGGGCTTCAGATGGTTTCACGTGTCGGCGCAACTTCGAGGCCCGGAAGGCCTGTACTGCGCTGTAATGTTTTATGTTCTAAGACATGTCAAATTTATTTTGCTTCCGTCGGAAGTCGAGACGTTTTGGGGCTTTCATCACTGTTGTGTCAACGTGAGTGGACCAGGACTGATAGTTGCTGATAGTGACCCTCAGGAATTTAAAGCCACCAACCATCTCCTCTTCGGAGCCATTGATGCATACGCGAGCGTGTGCCGTGCTACGCTTCCTGCAGTCACTTATCAGTTCCTTGGTCTTTCCGACATTTAGAAAGAGGTTGTTTTCTGTACATGTGGCAACCAAGTGATTTATCTCCCTCCTCTTGTCTGATTGAGACACGGCCTACCACAGTTGTATCATCCACAAATTTATTGATTGAGTTGGAGTTGAATCTTGCCACACAGTCGTGTGTGTAGCGAGAGCAGTAGAGGGCTCAGCACACATCCTTGTGGGATATCCTTGTTTTGGACTAATGTGGAGGGGGTATTGTTGCCTATCGTGACAGATTGCTGTGATGCTGATGGTGAGGAAGTCAAGGATCCAATTGCAAAGGGAAGAGTCAAGTAAAAATTCCAGAGTTTGGTTATTAATCCTGTCGGGATAATGGTGTTGAAGGTGTAATCGATGAACAGCTGTTTTGCATAGTGTTACAGGGCCACCGGTCAATCGTCGTTGATGCAGCTACCTTGTTCTTCTTTTGTGCTGGTATTTCTGGGAAGGATAGTTCTTGAATTTGATTTTCTCAAAAATTCGAGTTAAAAATAATCGAGTAAGGCATCTTTCAAGATCGGGAGTTGAAATCAGTGTAAATGCAAGAAATTCGAACAGAAAGAAAGTAATTTAACAACATACGTTTTTTTTTAACGTAAAGGAACGGAGTGGGTTCCAAGTTTCTCCGCCCACTCTCCGGCCCTTCCGGTTCAGGAGGAAAATTAATCATTTAAGCAGACAGTTAATTTGTTCTAAGTTGCCGCCCAAAAATGATGTTTCTATGATCAATTTATGTAGCTTTATTTATGAATTGATGGGGGCTCAGCACAGCTAGTTAATGTGGAAATGTTAAACATAATCTGGAGGCAATTGGTTTGAATTCCACCAAGAATGGCTGATGCCGATAAAATCAACCATTGGAAATTGACATAAATGGAATGCAATTGTTGAAATAAATATTTTTTCGTATTTCAATCAAGCGATTGTGAAATTGCTCTGCCTCTTTAAGAATCTGTAGCCATAAATGAAGACTAAAGGTTAACTGTTATATTTGCCAGCTGTGAGAATCCGTGTGTTTCATTTGTTTTACGTGGGTGTTCGCATTACAGAAGCATAGAATTTAAAATGCAGAAGGATTGTGATCCATTCGGCCCATAGAGTGTTCACCTGTTCTTGGAAAGAGCACCCTACTTAAGCTCATGCATCCAACCTATTCCTGGAACGCCACCAAACATTTTTTGGACACCAAGAACAATTGATCATGGCCAATCCACCTAACCAGCACATATTTGGTCTCTGGGAGGAAACCGGAATGCCCGGAGGAAACCCATGGACACACGCGGTGAACGTGCAGACTCTGCACAGACAATAACCCAAGCCGGGAATCGAACATGGGACCCTGGAGCTGTGAAGGAACTGAGCTAACAACTGTGCGACCGTATATTTTCTAATTGTATCTTTGCGGAGAAGTAACCTTGAGTTTTTAATTGAACAGAAACCACAAGGACGTTTACACAATTAATTTTGATCAAAGCACTGAAGCGCAATGTTCCACTTTCTCGGCCTGTGGTTTTGATATCACAGAGCTAACGTGATTTGAGGCAAACAGCTACCAAAGGGAAACGTATTTAACGAATCCTTCTTTTCAAAAGTTATCAACCAAGAGCTATGTTTACCGATTATTTTCGGGTGTTTTTGATAAACACCCGATATTTTCATTTGGAGACAAATTCACACATGTCAGGATAATATAATATTAATTTGATAGGGTTTATTGGAATTTGGGAGATTTGAAATGCTTCAGGGCAATCCGGTGTTTGATTGGCCCAGGGTTAAATCCGTCATATCCAAAGCGGTGTCCCTGACACAACTCGTGCAATGCAGAAGGAATAATTTTGAAATTGCTGAACGAAATGTGAAGGAAAGATGGGTAAACAAAAAGTATTCCAAAACATGTTTCTGTTGAAGCAATAGAAGGGTGAAGATGAAATGACATCCGATTGAGGACTCTTATTCCATCCCTTTTCAAAGCAGCAGAAAAATAACCTTTGTTTGTTTTTATTTTCTATTGGTAAGTATAAACTATAAGTATTGAATTGTCATACCTGTTCATATTAATTTACCCACTTTAAGATAACCCGAATTTATATATTTTATTTTGCTTTCCAAGTAATTGCAAGATTTGTGGTCGCTTCAAGAATTTATTTTACACTTTCGATATTACCACAATAGTTTGCCCGATTGAAAATTTCGTGAAAGGGGCGGACATCTCGGCAGAAGCTTCAAACATATAGGTAGATGGAGGAGATCGTGTTCGCATTCACGAGTGATAAACACGTCCCAGTAACAGCCACGGCAGTAGGGTTGCCATTTGACTTGACCCTTCCACAATAATATTGGAAATTATTACTTTTGCGTTACTGGGCCAACAGTATTGAGACCAAACCCATGCCATGTCACCCAATTATTAGTGGATTACGAGGTCGTACTTTTTAATAAGGGTGAAATATTGTATGATAACGTCAAACATAAAATTGTCTTATTCAGAAGGACAGCTCTTTATAACAAAATACTCCAAAGAATCTGGTGTAATCACTGGTGAGGGGCTTAGTTATTTTAACAAATCTCAAAAACTTATGTGGCTTTTCAGACATAAATGTTTGATTTCCGTTTTAAAGATGTTATTAAGATATATCATTGGACTGTAAAATATCTCCAGGATTGGGATAGGGTTAAGTAATTGAGGATAGATGATGAAAATCAAGACATTAACAAGATAACAACTCGTCAAATGTTATTTGTTTTCAATGATTTGTGCGTTACCGTGACACAGGTGAAGCGAGTCTAGAACCCACACGTAGGATGAATCACAATTAAGAAAAGGTACTCAGCAGTAGAGCTAGTATTTGGGGCATTGAATACCCAGACAATCACAGACTCAAGGTAGGGGAAACAAAGTTATTGGTTGATAAACTGCAGCTTTCACTGACCAAGTTATGCATTGCGTAGAGAACTGAAGATGTATTTGTTGCATAGTAATGTGGATAATTAAACAGACACAAGCAAGTTGGGGCCAGTTTCAAGTGCACGGCCTCTAGGAATTAGAAATTTTAAGGTTGTAATCTATTGGAACTAGTAACATCTAAATAACAGGACGTGCTCTGTTCAAACAGTAATAATGTTTTACGGGCAAAACCTAACACTCGGTGACGTCCAGGATCTTGTTCTTTAACATTTCGGATGACTATCTATTCCAATGCGGGGAACATAGTGGCTGTTGGGATTTGTGTGGCTACCCGGAGCACCAGGACAGCTGTGGATAACCAAGAATGAAGATCTGCTGCTGGATTTTCAACACACGCAGGAAGAATGGTATTACAGAAATACTTGAAGCTTTATAAAATTTCACCTAGGTGATATACATCCCAGCATACAAAGAATAGAGCAAAGACAGGGCAGGTTTCAATGCATAGTTTCATATACTTGCGAAAAATAAATGGTGTGCGTACAATTTTCTACTGATTCACGGGTCAGCTTTTTCAGACTGAGGGGAGGGGGAGATGTTAGATCTGTTTTTGTAATACTTCCCTCTCCCTTCATCCAGCAGAGGGCAGTAGAGCGGAGCTGCTGATTGGCTGTTCTGGGGAAAATTTGTATCAGTGCATTGCGTTCACCGTATCTTGAAGGTGGTTTGTGGAGGAGCTGTTGTCAAGTGACGCCAAAGGCAGTTATAAGCAATTAGATCATCCACCAGGCATGATTTCAGTGAATGGCCGTTTCCTGTTCCTATGTAAGACTACAGAAGGGATTGTTGCATTCGTCGCTGAGGCCAAAATGAGCAACATGTCCTGGACCCAGTCTCTGTCCTGAATGGGGCTTCTGCCACAAGATTATAGATGCGAAGAACGTGAATTGTGAAACAGAACGGGGTTTTAGCAGGCGACGACAGTGAGAGTACTGTGTGGAGATATGAAGGGGGGCAACATGAACGAGGCAAGTCTAGCTGTGCAGAGCGAGGCCTCATCTAGGTATGTGCGTGGCAATTGGCGAGGATTTATCGCGCAGTGCGGGTTTTTGAAATGGCGAGACGTATCCAGAACTGGGAAATTTAATGAGTGAGACTGAAGGGAGCAAAAATAAGCTTGTCGAAGGGACGGAACGGTAGCGCAATGGTAGACTATGGCTGCGAAACCTTCCTTACTCAAAAGGATGAATTGAGCTTCGTGGACGCAATGAACCTTTGTGGATCACAATTATGTTTTTAGAAAACCTGGCAGCCAAATGTAAGTGGAAGAATTACATCGTGCCCACCCGGGCATATACGAGATTAAAATATTGGCGAGTAGTTCCGTGTCATGACCAGCATTGACGCCAATATTGTGGACGAGATTAAAGTGTATGACTTGTGTCTTGCACAGCACAATTTATACACTGGAGGAAAGCTCAAGCAACCAAGTAATAGAACGGAATAAAAACATTCTTCAAATAGAAAAAGATATTTTCCCTGAAAGTGATGATTTTGTATTTGTCGCAAAGAAAACTAAATAAGGAACCATCTTCTAAAACCCTACGAATACACAGTTTGGCTAGTGTTCTTTGATGTTGCCTACAAATGTTTCCATGAGGTTAAGGGCAGTTACTCTCACCTGTGGTATACAACACTTTCGTCCATTAGTGAATCAAGGCTATAATGAGGTCAGAAGCTGAGTGCTGCTGGCCGAAACAAAACTCAGCGTCCCTGAGCAGGTTTTGTAGCGTAAGTACGAAGTACGTTTCGCTTGAAAGCACTGTTTGGTCTTACATATTGTGCATTTCTTTCTTTTTGCCAGGTTTCATTTACGTTTCCCTTTTTTGAAAGCAGATTTTGAGCGTCCGATTGTTTTTGTTTCCAAATAAGGGTCAATTTATAGTGGCTAATTCATCTACCTGCACGTTGTTATGGGTTGGTGGCTTTACTGGGGTCGGGATGTTGAGGTCCAAGCAGGCAGGGAGAGAATAAGCAAACTCCACGTGAACAGTGACACCGCGGTCGGGATCGGATGCGGTTTGTCAGCGCATGAGGATGCTGTGCTAATGAATGCACCACCATGAGGCCATGATTTATCTTTCACAAAAAATAATGTAAACTTTATAACTGTGGACATTGGTGCCTGCTTTCCAAATGTGAACGTTTTTACGATCTGTTCAGACAAGCATTAGATAATAGACATGTCACAGTATGCCTAATACCATTAAAGGCCATGAATTTCAAAAATTTAATCCTGATGGTTGCAATACCATAATCCGAAATCAGATCACAGGCCATTCCATTGATGCAGAAACAGTGACGAATTGTTTCACCGTTGAATGTGATTGTCCAATTCATCTGGCACATGTCCTCCAAGAAAACGAACACTGAGCCCACGAAAGGAGCCGCACAGTCTAAATCCACTTTGTGCACGGTCAACCTGGCCTTTACCGCCCAGCAGTATGACTACAGTGTGCTGTGCTGCACTCAAGTTCCATATTTTAATCGTGTCCACTATATTGGCGTCAATGCTGGTCATGACACGGAACTGCTCGCCAACATTTTAATCTTGTATGTTCCCGGGTGGGCACGATGTAATTCTTCCAATAACATTTGGCTACCAGGTTGTCTAAAAACAAAATTGTGATCCACAAAGGTTCATAACATCCACGAAGCTCAATTCGTCCTTTTGAGTAAAGGAAGGTTTCACAGTCTCTGAACCTGGAACATTGAACCGCTTTAAATGTCATCCTCTTGATCTTCGATAGTATCGGGTATCTTTGCTTTCAAGTTCTATTGTGAGGTTACACAGAGCGTTTCTGAAACATCCATAGATATCTCAATTTCCATGGGTACTGGTGAGGGTTGTTGCACTCTCAGCCAATGGCAGATGGCTGGAATTGTCAGCATTTGATACTTGCTTTCCAGGTCTGTGATGCAAGGTGTACTCATATGTGAGAAGAATGATGCCCATTCATTCGTCGTAGCGGAGGCGATGCTTGTCTTCTTTCAATAATTCAAGCTCCTGTGTATAATATGTTAATAGTATGGAATGCCACCCCTCCACGTATTATAGTATTATTAATCCTTCTTTTTTCATTTGGGGTAACCTTCTCCGCTACATTGAGGATCCCCGAAGAGTAAACAATTAATTACGTAAAAAGACGCGTGTCTCAGTGTGAACAAATTGGTTTTTAGCGTCGGAATGATCGAAGACAGTTGCTTCACGTTATTGAACGCTTCTGTCTGGGTGCCTTAGAAATACTCTTCTGGTGTTTTATCAGTAAGCAGTGCAGAGGAGGGAGCAAGGTAGCAAAATATCGAATAAACCAACCGTAACACTTCGTCATTCCACTGATTATGATTATGCCGTGTCATCGGGATCTTGCACTTGCTTTATGGCAGTACTTTAATCCTCTATGTGATTCAGCCCTTTTGCGTCTAATCGGAACCCCAGATAGATTATTTTGCGTGTCCGAACCGTACATTTGTCTCCTTTCAAATCCACTCCAGAGATCCTAAACCTTTTCTGCACATATTCCAAACTTGCTCAATGCTTCCCTTCTGCAGAGCTGGTAATTAAATTGTCCAAACATTTCAAAACTTAGGGTAATTCGTGTAACAAATTTAAAATGGTGCGTTGGAAATTGTGCATGTTGAAGATATCCAAATGTGTAACCACGTGTACTGATACAGGCCTTTGAGTTCATACTCTGAATTTGCTAACTTGAGCCCTTTAGATTGTGGAAAATATGGCTCATTTCGTCTTTGTTAAACCAACGGCCAATTGAGCTCACATGTTGTTCCTCCACGGAATGGGGCAGGTGTCCAATCTGGTAACTTCAGAGAATCTCTGAAGACAAGCGAGCCATTCCTGGTAATATTCCAGGATACTTTTTCTGAACAGCCTCTAACGGAGTTACTTATTTACTACTATGCCCATACAAGTGTATGCAATTCATTATGCGCTCTCGCCAATGCTCTTTGCAATTGAATCGGCAGCTCGCTAATTTTCCCTCACAATAAACTATCCGCTTCCGAAATTGCTTGCTGTACCTACATACCAGAGCTTTGTGATGCATGCAGTCGTGAACCAAACCGCTTGGACACCGAAGGTCTGAATCTATTCATGCGTATGACTCTGTTTTTGTTATTGGTCATACCAAAATATGCATTTCCACATTTGCTGATATTACATTCGAATTTCCAGATTATATTAAACTCCTTTACCCTATCTATATTCCTTGGAGGCTCCATTCAACGTTTTCACAGCTTACCTTCCGGCATCTCACTGTTCTGGCAGTACATCAAACATTCATATCTTCAGCTCCTTCATCCAAATAAAACATATGATGCCCCAGCAATGTTCCAGTGACACGATATTGGTCAAGGCCATCTAATGGAAATAACAGTCTCATTCATGTCAACGACCTCATTCCTGCAAGCCAGCCAACCCTCAATCCATCGAAAAAAAACTGATCCTCTACACCACGAACTTTTATTTTCCGTAACAACCTTTGATGTGTCACCTTTCTAAATGCCTACTGGAAAGAGAAGCGCCGCACATCGACCTGTTTCCCTTCTTCCACAGCATATGAAATCCCAGAGGGAAACTGCAATAAATTGATTAAACATGTTTTACCTTTCAGAAAAACAGGTTGACTCTGCCATAAAAGTTGGAATTTGTCAACGTGCTCTGCCATAATATGTTTAATAATGGTTTCCACTTTTCTCAGAGAAATATTCGGAAAAGGCCTGGAATTTATAATTTTAATCTCTCTCCATTTTTGAATGAAGAAGTTACATTGGCCACCTTCCACTCAAATGCAGCACCTGAAGCAATCTGCGGAATATTGGATAATTTAAACAAATGCATTAACTCTCTCGACAATTGCTTATTTAAAAACCTAAGGATGTAATCCATCTGGGCCAGCTGATTTGTGAGCTCGCACTCCCAGCATTTTACTCATTTCCACTTTATACGTGATCAAAATGTTCCTGAGAGTCTCTCTTAACCAACTGATTAATTTACACATTTTTCTTGAGTGCCTCTATCTGTTGGTATTATATCTCCATTGCTGACACGGCATCAGTGAGCGCATTTCTATCATGGAACGATTAAGTATCAATTGGAGAAATCTGTTGGCGGAAATGTCGGTCGATGTCAGTTTTCTGCATCAGTTAAATTCAGCATGGGCCAAGGATTAGAGAACACCAAAGTATATCATGGAGTTCACCCGAACCACAGCTTTTAATAGATTTTGCTTATGGGGAGAACAAGGGCCCACTTTATAGGCGTGACGCAACAGGGATCAAAAGTATTTTAAAACAAAAAAAATGTTCATTCTATTAATGCAGTTAACATTTTATAAATACACAGTAAACATTTTATCAACTGCCAACACTGATAACCACTCCAAAGATAGGTAACCCTTAGTAACTGAGCTTACAATATCCATTCACCTTTTTTCACAAATGCAGTAGATTTGCTTGCCTTACAGAAAAAGGTATTCCTCTGAAATAATCAAGTGATCTGGAGATATTCTTTAGCATGCCGGGAGAGAGAGACCAATGTACACCTCCTTGGTTTGAATGCAGCTCTCCAAACTGAAAAAGAAACTAAAACTCAGAGGCAAAAACAGCTTCCAGCTCCAAACGAAAGTAAAAAGCAGAGCCAGAGCTCACATCCACCCATACAATTACATCACTGCAGCCACTTGAGAAAACAAAAGTTTCTTAAAATGACATTCTCATGACACATTTTTACGCCGTGTGTAATTTGAAGAGCCTGCAGCAGAAGGAAAATTTCCACGAGTTAAAGGGCTCTTTCTTTTCAGGATAAGTTTCTTTTGGCAGTGAGGGTATGTTCGATGTTCTGCATTAGCCAGAGGTGCAGAAACAATCAATGAGGCTGTCTCTGTTGGAATGTCTATACTATTTGCAGGGCAAGTGTCAAGTGGACGACCTGCTTCAGTTGCAATATTTGCAGTGCATTGATGCTATCGCTCTCACGTGTTCAAGTATTCGTCATGTCTGTAAATTGTCGAGGAAGAAAAAAATACACGATCTGTCCACATGGAGTGGGAGAAGTGGGTTGTAGCAGTTCATTCCCGTACCAGCCTCCCCGGACAGGCACCGGAATGTGGCGACTAGGGGCTTTTCACAGTAACTTCATTGAAGCCTACTCGTGACAATAAGCGATTTTCATTTTCATTTCATTTCATAAGCTGTAATTTTGGGAAAATCGATGTTGGATACAACCTTTTTGCTGAATGGGAGACACATCTTGTTTTAAGTGCTGAATCACGTGAAGTGCTTGTTTCAGCTTGAGCGCTCTGGGGCTGCAAATTGCCCCTCTTTAGGAGGGTCCCGAGCTGGTTGAGGACCCATATCAGTTGGTTGGAAATCGTGACTCAGATGAAAGATTGGTATTCATTGAGGACTCTGTATCAGTTGAAGAGTGTTGGTTGGAGGGTCGCTGCCTGTTGGATGGTCTCTATTGAAACGTACAGACCTGTTGTAGATTCTTCCCTATTTTATGACACCATCTTTGGATGCTTTGTCGGAGAAAAGCCTGTACAACAAATCAGCATCTCTAAAGGTTGCATGATATGTATCAGGTTGAGTTTCTCTTTCACGTTGAGGCTTTGCATCAGATGGTTCAGGATATGTATCGAGGGCCATAAATATGAAGCTGTTGATGTAGTAGAATCATTGAATAACTATAGTGCACAATGAGGCCGATCGGCCCATCGAGTCTACACCGACCATTGGAAAGACGAGCCACGACAGACACAATCACCTCCCTATCCCTGTCTCCCTACCTAACCTTTGGACACAAGGACAATTTGGCCTGATGAATCCACCTACATTGCACCTATTTGGATTATACGATGGAACCGGACGACCAGAGAAAATCCACGTAGGCACGTGAAGAAATTGTAAACACAACAAAGACAGACACCCAAAGTCAGAATGGGTGCCGGACGCTGTGAGGCAGCAGTATTAATCAGTGAGACACCGTGCCATCTTGATTTACTTGGAGTGCGTACATCAGTTGTCACAGCTTTATAGTCTGTTGCTGATATCAGTTGAAACGTCAAGTTAATCTCATGTAGATCTGTATTTCATGAGGTATTCTTTTGGATTTAAATGTTTTAAAGTATGAGTTGCTCTCCGAGGCTGACATTTTATATGTTTCTTGTTATTGGAATTATTTCAGATATTTAGGTTGCTGAATGTTGCATAGAACAGTCACTCCAAGTCACTTGAAACAGTAACTCGATGTCCACAGATAACGTGAAAAGCAGAATTCCACAGTTTATATTTGGAATGCAACTACAGAATCGTCAGAGTTTAATGAAGGACATCACTGAATCAATTTGAAATCTATAACAGGACTGATGGTGTGTGGATAGATCCAGATGAATATAACTTGTGATTTTATTATTTAGCTTATGTGACCTGGCTCATCCAACATTTGGAATGTGGCACAGTAAACTATAATATATATATATTTGTCGTCATCTGTTTCTTCATGGACAAAAAACAATTAAACGATATTGCAATCACAATATCCCTGAGCTGCCGCCACAGGATATAACTTACAGTATTCGTGATTATATAACGGTCTAATTAAAGACAGGGTGCTGCCAGCATCACGAAGATAGAACATAGAACATCGAAAAATACAGCACAGAACAGGCCCTTTGGCCCACGATGTTGTGCCGAAACTTTGTCCTAGATTAATCATAGATTATCATAGAATTTAGAGTGCAGAAGGAGGCCTCTCAGCCCATCGAGTCTGCACCGGCTCTTGGAAAGAGCACCTACCCGAGGTCAACACCTCCACCCTATCCACATAACCCGGTAACCCACCCAACACTAAGGGCCATTTTGGACACTATGGGCAATTTATGGCCAATCCACCTAACCTGAACGTCATAGGAGTGTGGGAGGAAATCGGAGCACCCGGAGGAAACCCACGCAGACACGGGGAGTATGTGCAGACTCTGCACAGACAGTGACCCAATCCGGAATCAAACCTGGGACCCTGGAGCAGTGATGCAATTGTGCTATCCACAATTCTACCGTGCTGACTTCAATAACAAATGAATCTACACTCAATTATTCTACCATAATTCATGTACCTATCCAATAGCCGCTTGAAGGTGCCTAATGTTTCCGACTCAACTACTTCCACAGGGAGTGAATTCCATGGCCCAACTACTCTCTGGGTAAAGAACATACCTCTGACATCACTCCTATATCTTCCACCATTCACCTTAAATTTATGTCCCCTTGTAATGGTTTGTTCCACTCTGGGAAAAAGTCTCTGACTCTCTGCTCTATCTATTCACCTGATCATCTAATAAACCGCTATCAAGTCACCCCTCATCTTTCTCCGTTCTAATGACAAAAGGGCTAGCACCCTCAACCTTTCCCCATAAGACCTACTCTCCATTCCAGGCAACATCCTGGCAAATCTCCATTGCACCTTTTCCAAAGCTTCCATATCCTTCCTAAAATGAGGCGACCTGGACTGCGCACAATACTCCAAACGTGGCTGTACCAAGGTTGTGTACGTCTGCATCTACACCTCACGGCTCTTAAATTCAATCCCTCTGCTAATGAACGCTAGCACACCATAGGCCTTCTTCACACCTCTATCCGCTTGAGTGGCAGCTTTCAAAGATCCAAGAACATGGACCCCAAGAGCTCTCTGCTCCTCCACATTGCCCACAACCCTACCGTTAACCCTGTATTCCGCATTCATATTTGTCCTTCCAAAATGGACAACCTCACACTTGTCAGGGTTAAACTCCATCTGCCACTTCTCAGCCCAGCTCTGCATCCTATCTATGTCTCTTTGAAGCCGACAACAGCCCTCCTCACTATCCAGAGCTACACCAATCTTCGTACCATCTGCAAATTTAATGACCCACCCTTCAACTCCCTCATCCAAGTCGTTAATGAAAATCACAAACAGCAGAGGACCTGGGACTGATACTTGTGGTATGCACTGGTAACTGGGCTCCAGCTGAATATTTGCCATCCACCATAGAAGATCTCTGTCTTCTATCGGTTAGCCAGTTCGCTATCCAACTGGCCAAATTTCCCACTATCCCATACCTCCTTACTTTCTGCATAAGCCGACCATTGGGAACCTTACCAAATGCCTTACTAAAATCCACGTATACTACATCCACTGCTTTACCTTCATCCACATGCTTGGTCACCCCCTCAAAGAAGTCAATAAAACTTGTAAGGCAAGACATACCCCTCACAAATCCGTGCTGACTATCCCTAATCAAGCAGTGTCTTTCCAGATGCTCAGAAATCCTATCCCTCAGTACCCTTTCCATTACTTTGCCTACCACTGAAGTAAGACTAACTGGCCTTTAAATCCCAGGGTTATCCCAATTCCCTTTTTTGAACAGGGGCACGACATTCGCCACTCTCCAATCCTCTGGTACCACCCCTGTTGACAGCGAGGATGAAAATATCATTGTTAACGGCTCTGCAATTACATTTCATGCCTCCCGTAGAATCCTTGGGTAAATCCCGTCAGGCCCGGTGGACTTGTCTATCCTCAAGTTTTTCAAAATTCCCAACAGATCTCCTTTCCTAACAAGTATCTCCTCGAGCTTACCTGTCTGTTTCACACTGTCCTCTCCAACAATATGGCCCCTCTCATATGTAAATACTGAAGAAAAGTGCTTTTTCAAGACCTCTCCTATCTCTTCAGTCTCAATACACAACCTTCCGCTACTGTCCTTGGTCGGACCTACCCTCGCTCTAGTCATTGTCATATTTTCCTTGATCCTACCCGCCAAAGATTTTTCATGCCCTCTCTTAGCTCTCCTAATCCTCTTCCTCAGTTCCCTCCTGGCTATCTTGTATCCCTCCAGCGCCCTGTCTGAACCTTGTTTCCTCAGCCTTACATAAGTAAGTCTCCTTCTTCCTCTTAACAAGACATTCAACCTCTCTTGTCAACCATGGTTCCCTCACTCGACCATCTCTTCCCCGCCTCACAAGGACATACATATCAAAAACACGCAGTACCTGTTCTTTGAACAAGTTCCACATTTCACTTGTGTCCTTCCCTGACAGCCGATTTTCCCAACGTCTGCACTTCAGTTCGTGTCCGACAGCATTGGATTTACCCTCCCCCCAATTGTAAACCTTACCCTGTTGCACGCACCTATCCTCTCCATTACTAAAGTGAAAGTAGCAGAATTGTGGTCACTACCTCCAAAATGCTCCCCCACTAACATATCTATCACCTGCCCTGGTTCATTACCAAGTACCAAATCCTATATGGCCTCCCCTCTGGTCGGACAATCTACATACTGTGTTAGAAAATCCTCCTGGACACACTGCACAAAAACTACCCCATCCAAACTATTTGATCTAAAGAGTTTCCACTCAATGTTTGGGAAGTTGAAGTCACCCATGACTACTACCCTGTGACTCCTGCACCTTTCCAAAATCTGTTTCCCAATCTGTTCCTCCACATCTTTGCTGCTATTGGGGGGCCGATAGAAAACTCCCAACAAGGTGACTGCTCCCTTCCTATCTCTGGCTTCAACCCATATTACCTCAGTGGGCAGATCCCCCTCGAACTGCCTTTCTGCAGCTGTTATACTATCCCTAATCAACAATGCCACCCCCTCCCCCACCTCTTTTACCATCCTCCCTAATCTTGTAGAAACATCTATAGCCAAGGACCTCCAACAACCATTTCTGTCCCTCTTCTGTCCAAGTTTCCGTGATGGCCACCACATCGAAGTCCTAAGTACCGATCAATGCCTTAAGTTCATCCACCTTATTCCTGATGCTTATTACATTGAAGTATACACACTTCAACCTATCTCCTTGAATGCAAGTACTCTCCTTTGTCAGTGTTACCTTCCCCATTGCATCACTACGTGCTTTGGCGTCCTGAATATCGGCTTCCTTAATTGCTGGACTACATATCCGGTTCCCATTCCCCTGCCAAATTAGTTTAAACCCTCCCGAAGACTACTAGAAAACCTCCCCCCCCCCCCCCCCCCAGGATATTGGTGCCCCTCCGGTTCAGATGCAACCCGTCCTGCTTGCACAGGTCCCACCTTCCCCAGAATGCGCTATAATTTTCCAAATACCTGAAGCTCTCCCTCCTACACCATTCCTGCAGCCACGTGTTCAACTGCACTATTCCTAGCTTCGCTATCACGTGGCACAGGCAACAAACTAGAGATAAAAATTCTGTCTGTCTTGGCCTTTAACTTCCAGCGTAACTCCCTTAAATTTTTTGTTACCTCCACACCCCTTGTCCTACCTACGTCATTGGTACCAATGTGCATCACGACTTCTGGCTGTTCACCCTCCCCCTTCAGGATCCTGAAGACACGATCCGAGACATCCCTTGCCCTGGCTCCCGGGAGGCAACATACCTTTCGGGAGTCTCGCTCGCGACCACAGAATCTCATATCTATTCCCCTAACCATTGAATCTCCTATTACTATTGCTTTTCTATGCTGCCCCATTCCCTTCTGAGCCCCTGAGACAGACAGAGTGCCAGAGACATGGCCGTTATGGCCTTCCCCCGGTAGGTCATCCTCCCAACAGCATCCAAAACGGTATACTTGTTTTGAAGGGAAATGGCCACGAGGGATCCCTGCACTGTCTGCCTGTTAGTTTTATTTCCGCTGACTGGAACCCATCAACTCTTGTCCAGTACCTTGGCTGAGGCTACCTCCCTGTAACTCTTCTCGATAACCCCCTCTGCCTCCCGGATGATCCGAAGTTCATCCAGCTCCAGCTCCAGTTTCCAAACGGTCTCTGAGGAGATGGAGTTGGGTGCACTTCCCGCAGGTATAGTCAGCGGAGACTCCAGTGGTATCCCTCACCACGCACATTCTACAGGAGGAGCATGGAACTGTCCTAGCCTCCATCCCCTCTTACTTTACAGAATTAGCTGCCCCGTAGTCCAACTGGACCTTCGCACTCCGACTCTACTTCCAGTCAGCTGTACTCTAAACTCGTGGCTCCCTTCACGCTCTGATAAATATAGGAAACGAGGGCAGCACGGTGGCACAGTTGTTAGCACTGCTGACTCCGGCGCTGAGGTCCCAGGTTCGATCAAGGCTCTGGGTCACTGTCCGTGTGGAGTTTACACATTCTCCCCGTGTTTGCCTGGGTTTCACCCCCACAACCCAAACATGTGCAAGCTAGGTGGATTGGCCACACTAAAATTGCCCCTTAATTGAAAAAGATAATTGGGTACTCTAAATTTATTTTAAAAAATATATAGAAAATGAAATGTAAGGAGCACCTTACTCCCTCCTCACCTAACTCCTTCAGTCACCAAACGCTAACTGAAGCACTCAAATGCAACAAGCTCTGTACTCCAGTGCAAACTATGTCTGCACTATAATTAGCTCAGATTTATCCTGTGACTCAAGCCTCTGAAAACTGGCCTTATCCAATTAACTAATTAACAAGCTCCAGCTGCAAGAACCTACAAATACATAGAACAGTACAGCACAGAACAGGCCCTTCGGCCCTCAATGTTGTGCCGAGCCATGATCACCCTACTCAAACCCACGTATCCACCCTATACCCGTAACCCAACAACCTCCCCCTTAACCCTACTTTTATTAGGACACTACGGGCAATTTAGCATGGCCAATCCACCTAACCCGCACATCTTTGGACTGTGGGAGGAAACCGGAGCACCCGGAGGAAACCCACGCACACAGGGGGAGGACGTGCAGACTCCACACAGACAGTGACCCAGCCGGGAATCGAACCTATTTCTATCGAAATAGAACCTTGTTTAAAGCTGATTCAAAATTCACCTTCTGAAAGACCAAACAGCAACTTTTATGTTAATTAACTAAATAAAAGAAATACTAGACTTTAAATAAAAATGAACCTTTATACTCCCTCAGTCACCAAACTCTCACTGCAGCACTCAAATACAACAAGCTCAGCACTCAGAGTGCAAACAAATGTAATTCGGGGAGAGTTTAAAAATAAATATTGCTACCGTTTCTATGTGGTTGTTCAGTTTATTAATACTTGTTTTGTTTCTGTGTTTATTAATGTTTTAGTGTCTGTGTGATTGGTCAATTTATTAACGCTGCTGTCATTTCTCTGTGTTTGGTAAGTTTATTGATGCTGCTTTACTTTCTTTGTGTTTGGTCAGTTTATTAAAGCTGCTTTACTTTTTGTGTGTTTAGCCCTTTATTAAAGCTGGTTGAGTTCCTGTGTGTTGATCTTTTATTAATGCTGGCTTAAATTATTTGTTTTTGTTTTTGGATATTGCATTAATGCTGCCTTTTCTGCTGAATGTTTGGCCTGTTTATTCATGTCGGTTTCGTAACTGTGCGTTTTTTCTGTTTATTAATGCTGTTTTAGTGAAATGAAATGAAATGAAAATCGCTTAGTGTCACGAGTAGACTTCAATGAAGTTAGTGTGAAAAGCCACATTCCGGCGCCTAAATCGAGCTGCTGGCCTGCTTGGTCTGCTTGCAAAGCCAGTGATTTAACCCAGTGTGCTAAACAGGCGCTGAATAGCTGAACAGCTAAATAGTGTCGGTGCGTAGGGTTAGTTCATTAATGCTGCTTCAGTGTCCATGTCTTTGGGCAGTTTGTTAATGCTGATTTGGTGTGCGTGTGCCTTCTCAGTGTATTCATGCTGCTTTTCTGTCTGTTTTATCTGTTCTTTGAATGCTGCTTTCATGTATGCGTAATTGATCACATAATTAATGTTGTTTTAGTTCTTTATTTGGTCAATATATTAATGCTGCTTTGTCTGTATGTTTTGTCTCTGTCAGCAACTTTGCTTCCATAACTGTGTTTTTGTTCAGTTTATTAATCTATTTTAATTTACGTATGTTCGGGTCGTTTATTAATGCAGGTTTAATGTCTCTGTGTGCGAACAGTTAATCAATTTTTCTTTCGTTTTTCCATGTTTGGTGAGTGATTTGATGCTACCTTAGTTTCGAGTTTTTGAACAGTTTATTAATGCTGGTTTAGTTGCTCTGTGTGTGTTCAGATTATTCATCATATTTTCGTTCATGTGTGCAGTGTCGTGCCCTGCGCGATGAAGGGCTTGGGTGTTGAAATAATTAAACTGGAGTTCTAAGGTTTTCTTTCACCTATCTATTTCAGAATGACGATTCAGTGAAAAGTGGCAAACCACATTAAAGGTTAGCGAGTTAAATTGCCTGGATATCGCCCAAGCGAACGCTGTTGCCAGATGCAGTAAGCTATTCTGGGAATTGTCCTCTTTCTCTCAGGTGGGAACAGGCGAAATAGATCCCATTGCATCAGAGGGGTACCAGATACTCTGCTTTCTGCTCAAGAAGCATGACATCATGAGAATGGGCAAAGGAATGGATCAATGGAGCCGAACTTCGGTTGGCTAATAAACGGCAATGCATTCCGTGAATGGGTAATGTTATTGTCATGAATAATAAGGGGGAGGAAAAGTATTGCTCTGCACAGTAAGACACTCTGCCATTGGTCGTATTTTGAAGATGCATTGCCATTGTCCCAAGAGTTTCCAGGGCGGTAGCAGCAGTCTGGATGGACATGACAGCTACCTGTCTCTTAGTGGGATTCATGCTAATTTCAGGAAATGTCACTCGCAGCTGATAAATTGCTGACTGGCGACTGGCGCTCTCAGTGTTCGAACTCTACTCCCTCCTGGTCAGAAATAAAACATCGTAATTGGCGGTTGCAGAGTAAAGATCCATGATTCTATCAGCCAAAGTCAGTGGAGAGAATTAATTGATTGGATATTCAGTCTGTCAGTCACAATGCGGACTTTCCTAATTGGCTGTCGTAGATATCAAGAGGGTGACTTTCCATGAGGGTTGTGGTGGCATTCATTCAACTGATTTGCTTCTTTGTTAAATGAAAATTAATGCAACCGTATATTTCAACGCAATCTTGATCTGTTCTCTGAACTTGGACTGAGTAACCACATAATTAAATGTGTTTGTGCAGGAATTTAAACTTTGCAGCATCAATCCGACTTTTTGTACAACATATTCAGCTTCTGAGATGAAAAGTACTCCTGTGAATTTATATTAAATGAATTCAAAAGCGTACACCTGGGTCCATTTCTGGGTCCATGCGATTTCCCCCCTTGCTGTGGGCTCTCACTCCCTTACGCAGACGGGAGCAATGGTGCCGGCAACACCTGGTCAATCCTGGAAAATCCAACACATACTGGATTTTTAAAATAGCTTATCTTTGTGTAGCATAGCCATGGAACATTGTTGATGATCACTTCTGGTTCCCGTGCAAAGTACAAGGGGAGGTTTTGCCAAAAAATCAGTATGCCGGTTGTTGCTAGGACAACACATGCAGTTTTCCCTGTGCAATGTTTAATTTTTAACCTCTGGCAATGAATTGCTACAAAGCGATCAAAGGTGAAAGTCATGGTGAACTGCACAGAACAAGCTATGGCTGCATACAGCAAGACAGATTTAAAACTGCACACAGGGGTGATGAAGAGGAAACGGGAGTCTGCACGTCCTCGCCGTGTGTGCGTGGGTTTCCTCCGGGTGCTCCGGCTTCCTCCCACAGTCCAAAGATGTGCGGGTCTTTTTCTCAGTCCCTCATGGAAGCTCACTTCAGGATATTGGATTTTTTCTCGCAGCGCCAAATGTCGTATTCAATATTTTCCCTGCGTCTTGACTGTGATAGAGAAATACAAACATGATTCATTAGGTAAGCAAAACTGAACTTTATTTCCGAATTAGAACTGACTGCTAGCAGTAAATGGCTGAGACTTTTGAAGTCAGAAGGCAGTGAGTACAAACTGCTGAGTCCGTCCCAAGTCTGCGATATTACAGAAATAGAAGGCGATTTTTATACATTATAGGATCAAGATAACATGAATACAGCTTGGTCAGGAATTTGATTGAAAGTAAAACATAAGTAATAATCGTTACATTGGCGTCACCTTGCTGACCTTTAGGGGACTGGAGTTTCATATCATTATCTTGTCTTTGTTTTAAGAAAGGGAAGAATTTGTTTAGGAACAGGAAGAGATAGTTGTTCAGCTTGTTATGTATTGAGACTGCTTCTAAGTTCAAGCCTTATCTAGACTCTCAGAGTCACCCAGTTCTCAGGACATGCTGTCTCTGTGTATTCTGTATCTGTGTCTTAGGTTAAATTCAATTGTACCAAGAAGACTTGACTAGTTTTCCCATCATGCCATTATTTGCTTCACACAATACCACAGCAGGGCCAGCGAGCACGGGACACATTAGTCGGCACATGTTTCACCAC
Source organism: Scyliorhinus canicula (assembly GCF_902713615.1). Taxonomy (NCBI): domain Eukaryota; kingdom Metazoa; phylum Chordata; class Chondrichthyes; order Carcharhiniformes; family Scyliorhinidae; genus Scyliorhinus; species Scyliorhinus canicula. The sequence goes on from NC_052166.1 coordinate 8,490,621, forward strand.
CTAGGGTGGGGGGGGGGAGGTGGGGGGTAGGGGGATAGGGTTGCTCAGCACGCATGCCACAAAACCACACCTCCTCACCACCAGACACCCTCACCTCCAACACATACCAGAGACCGGCACCTCCTACATCACCAGAAACTCTCACCTCCCACACCTCCGAACACCCTCACATCACACACACACCACTGAACCGCCAGCATGCTGACACTTTCCATTATATATACTTGCGGCACAAAGAGCTGGGGGCACTGGGTTGACACCAGCAGTGGGTCTGGTCCTTGGGATGGAGAATGATGACAGCCCGCTCTGCGATGTTCTCCGTGCTCCACATCATTAGACAATGCCTGACTTATGCTCAAGGAAGACTCTCCACCTGGGAGATCGCTGCATGCCGGCTGGTGATTCCATCTCATGGGCCTGTTGAAGAGATGGGGACGGGGTGTAGGTGACTGTCGTGGGAGGGGAGCGGCTGCACAACCCACCCGATGGGCCTCACTCGTCCACCACCCGTCATCCTCAGTGGCCATCACCGACGGCCACACCTCCACGCCCATCAGACAGAGCACAGACGTGACGTTAACGTTGAGAATATGAATTTAACATGAAGATGAATATACTGACTACACCCGAGCCCCTATAACTAAATTGTGCATTGCACCCGTGCCGACTTAGTGTGTGTCTACTATTATGGCCGCACAGGCCCTAACACTACATCTAGATGATTATCCAGGCGGTTCAGCAGAAGTTGAGGTTGAATGCTGTGACTCCTGCCTCACGAATTAGGTGCCCGATGGCGCGTGTCTCCTGTGATAGCTGGGCCTGGATGGGCCAGGCTTCTCCTCACGCGTCTGGATGGTCTCGTGCGTGCGTGTTCTACCCACTGCCCATCAGATGTATCGGGATCAGGAGTGGGGAGGGAGTCCGAGGTGCTGCACTGTTCCGACACCTTCCGTGCAGGAGTCACCGGCACATGCCCCAGAATCTCCTCCTCCCTCGAGGTGCCAATGGCCCCGGGCCCATGGAACGGGGTGTGTGCGGAGCCAAACCACGAGTATCCCGGACACCTGGCGCTGCCAATCCTGGATTCCCGGTCTGGCATCGACGTATTTTTGTGGCCATGGAACACAGGAGTGGCCCATCCAAATCTGGGACTGAGCCACCTCCATCTGGGACTGGATCCCCTCCCTCTGGGATTGGGCCACCTCCCTCTGGGATCGGTCCATCTCCCCCTGGGGTTTTGCGGCACCAACCAGCACCTGAGCAATGGCACTGATGCTCTCTGCCATGGCTACTATGACTGCGCCACACTGTGGAGCGTCTTTGCAATCTGCACTGGCACATAGCTGCCTGAGTGTGTAGCACTGTCCTGGGCCACGGTTCCCGCCTGCGTAGAATACGCCAGGCCTTTCAAAACCCGAACCATGTCCAACACCGTCGCTCTCGTTGCCTCCACTGCATACGCCAGCCGTGCAGTTTCGGCCTGGGTGGCACGCAGACTGGCACCAATCTCTGCTCCGGCAGATGGTTGGACTCCTCCACTTGTGTCCGGACGTTGCTGATAGCCGGCCATCGTCCCCTCCTCTAGCCCCTGGGTCTCCGACTGCACCTGCACTATGGGTAGGAATAGATCTTCCAGGCGCCTGGGACCCATCTGGGCGGCAGCTGTTTGCGGAGGCAGGCTACCCCGACCGTCTGGCACCTGGGTGCTCCTATCACCACCTGCTGTACTGGTACAGCTGTTGATTCGCACCAGTGAGTGTCCCAGAAGCCTCTCAAATAAAGTGCCCAACCGAGTTGATAGTCTCTGAGATGGTGGATGGTGTAGGAGACAGCAGTGCCGGAATATCAATGTCATAATCGGACCCGGAATACTGGGTCTCCTGCGTCTTGGTGTACTTAGTGTCTGTCCCCAGCATTTCTGTCCCTTGGATCGTGATGCTCTGTGTGTCTGTCCCCTGTGTTTGTATCCCTTGGGTCGTGGTGTTCTGTAGGTCTGTCCCCTGAGACGTTGTGTGATGTGTATCTGTCCCCTGGGTCATGGTTTCTTGTGTGTCTGTCTACGGGTTCGTGGTGACCAGTGTGTTCGTTCCGTGGGCCGTGGTGTGCTTTGTTTCTGTCCCCTGTGTCGTGGTGTGCTGTGCTTCTGTCCCCTGGGTCGTGGTGTGCTGTGCATCTGTCCCCTGGGTTTTGCTGTGCTATGTGTCGGTCCCCTGGGTCGTGGTGTGCTTTCTTTCTGTCACCTGGGTTGTAGAGTTCTGGGTAGTCTCCTGCTGGGCAGGTGTTCTGGCTGCTCTGGTCGCCCGTGCCTCACTTCTTAGGAGGCAACGGACCTGGTGCTGGATGTGGCGGTGGTGGGGGCGGATGAGCCGGCCCATCGGCAGCCGTTCCTGCATACGACAAGGCAGCATGTATGGTTAGAGAGGCAGACAACGGTGAGGCGTGGAGTGGTGAGGACTGTAATTGTGGAAGCTGTGGCATGGAGGGTGGAGGTGTGTGGGCTGAGGGGGAAGGGTGAAGGGGAGGGGTGGTGTGGGCTGGGCTGGGGGGATGTGAGGTGAGGGCTGAGGTTTCTGCACAAATGTATGGTCAGGACCCGCAACCAGATAGGAGGTTTCACTTGGTGGCACGTTTCTGACCTCCACCTCGGCGACCTCCCTCTCCTCTGGCCTACCAATGATGTTGAGTGCCCTACAGTGAAGGGATGCAGGTTCACTGGTCCCCCTCCGTTGTTCTCCCGCTTCGGACGTTTATGAGCAGTCTTGTGCTGGGACTACAGCAACAGTGTTAGACAACCCAATGCATGCACCCCAGGGCCTGGGTCTCAGATGGCATTGGAGCACAGGGCATCCGGCCGTTGTGGCTTGCATGGTTGGCTGCAGCCATGTGGGTCAGAGTGGGGGTCCGACCGTCCCCCTGGGTGGGGGAGGGGAGGTCACATGTGTGTAAACGGTGGGGGGGGGGGGGGAGAGGGGGATTATGGCCAGGTGGACAGGGCTGGGTACTCAGCCTGGCTGCCCTGATGAGGTCGTGCAGCTTCTTTCGACACTGGTGAGCTGTCCGGGCCATCTCCCTAATGGATCTCATGGAGTTGACCACCCCCGCCCGCGCACGGTGAACGATGATGCGTGCTGTCCTGCAGACCAACTCCGGGTCTAATATCAGCCTCTTATCGTTCACGGTGTCCAGGAAGGTCTCTTGCTCCCCGTCCCGAAAATCGTGGTACTGCTCTCTGCGCCTCCATTTTGCCTGTGACTAAAATCTAGCCGTGACTCTCCGCTTGGAGATTTCACATGCGTTTTTAGACAGGGAAGTAAACCGACAAAAGTCAGACAAAAAAATCCGAAGGTGTACGGAATTACACGTTTGATTCTGAAAATCTAATCATATGGAAAACAATAATCCGTGCTTTTTTTCGTGGTTGAGTCATGAACACCTTTCTTTAACTCTCGTTGTATTCTATGACTGCAAAAATGGAAAACAAACTTTTTCAAATCACTCCTCCGATTTGTTTTTATTACTGTGTGTGAGTATGCGTGTTTGTGTGAGTGAACATTAAACCGAACCTTTCATTTTGTATTACCTCTATCTTTCTGTGCAAGCTATTAGCAATTGATTGCAGGACTCCAATGTAAGGGTCGGCATGAACCATTTCTGAAGGTTGAATTTCTGTTATGGACCAGCCGTGAAATGAACAATCAAGGCTGAAGAAGTGAAACCACCTCCAAACCCTCAAATAAACTGGGAAATTAAACCCAGGAGTGATTGAATTGTAATTGGATCATAGAACATAGAACATAGAACAGTACAGCACAGAACAGGCCCTTCGGCCCTCGATGTTGTGCTGAGCCATGATCACCCTACTCAAACCCGCGTATCCACCCTATACCCGTAACCCAACTCTCAACATCCTGTGGGTTTCTATTGAAAATAAACTGAACTGGACGTCGCATAAATACGCTGGCTACAAGGACGGGTCAAGTGCTGGGAATCACGCAGTTGCTAATTTACATTTTTACTCCCCAAAGCCTACATATAGTGACAAGTCACAAGCTACGAAGGTGATGGCATACTCCTCACTTGCTTGGGTGAGTACATATCCAACAAAACTCAAGGTGCTCGACACCATCCGGGACAAAGCAGCCCACTTATTTCGTGTCCATTCCACAAACATTTAATACCTGCACCACTGACGCAGAGCAACATCCGTGTGTCACATCTACAAGGTGCACTGAAATTATTCATTTTTTACGCAGTATCTTCTCATCTCACAGCCATGACCACCTTGACGCACAAGGGCATCCGGTACATGGAGCCCCTCCTTCAAGTCACTCTTAATCCTGACTTGAGAATGTATTGCGTAATTCAGAAGTGTGATAGAAATCGCGCCACTTGCCTGGATGAAAGGAGCTCCAACAACACAATAATCTCGACTCAGTCTCGGAAAAAAGCAGCTCACTTGTATGCTTCCCCTTCCGAAACCATTCACACCCTCTAACACCATGCCTAGTCGCAGCAGTGTGTACCATTATTCCGATGTCCTGCATAAACACATTGACTCATTCCGAAGCACCATCGAAGTCCACGGTAGTAGATATAGGGGGACAAACAACGTGGAAGTTCCCCTCCAAGTCACTCAATATCCTGACTTGGAAATCTATCGCCGTGCCTCCTCTGCCAAAATGGTACAATTCCACCCCTAATGTGCAGCACGGTGGTTGGCACAGTTGCTTCACAGCTCCAGGGTCCCGGTTCGGTTCACAGCTTTGGTCACTGTATGGATTTCGACCGGGTGATCCGCGTTCCTCCCACAAATCCGGAAATACTTGCTGTTAGGTAATTTGAACATTCTGAATTCTCCCTCTGTGTAACCGAACAGGTGCCGGAGTGTGCCGACTAGGGGCTTTTCGCAGTAAATTCATTGCAGTGTTAACGTAAGCCATCTTGTGACAATAGATATCGTTATTATTATAGAACAGTGGGTGTACACGACATGAATTGTAGGTGTTCAAAAAGGCATATCCCCAGCATCTTCCACATGGCAAATAGAATTGGGCAATAAACGCTGGCATAGACAGTGCAGCCCTCTTGCTGTAAAAATGAGTTAACAATGAAATACAATCCTTCCTCTAGTGAATAATGCATCAGATTTTGTTGCTTATGTTGTTCAGTTCAGAATTCGCTTGATGACCCCTTTTGTAATAATTCCAGTTCAATAGTATAATTCAATGCTGTGCATTTCTTACCACCTCCAACACACAGTGTTTTCTCCCGCAGTCAGTGGTTATCACATTTACTCTTTTAAATAAGATGTAAATATTGAACTGTGATCATTAATTATGTCCCAAAAAACAATTAAATACCGATATATTCTTCTGCGGTGTTATTTTAGTAAATTTAGCAAGTAAGCGCCAGTTCATATTCTTGTGCATAAATTAGTTGAACTGTCGTGCATATATGTATGTGCACGGGTATGTGTGTGTAGGTGTAGGCGAACATGGGGTTTGGGGATGTCTGTCCAGGCATTGAAGTTGTGCACATGTGTAAGAGCATTAGCGGTTTGCAGCTTTGTACAGGCACTGGCGGTCTCGTGGTCTGTCGGGGCAATGACTGTGTGCTGTTGCGTATGACAAAATACATTGTGCATGTGCATGTGAAATCACAGGGTGTAAATGTCAATGGACATTGGTCGGCTGCAAATGTGAATGGTCATTCGCGGGGAGCTTGTGTGCATGGACAGTGGGTCATGCAGGTATGTAGCACAATTTGATGGTATGTTTCCGTTGTGCATCTGCATGGGGAACGTGGGGCTCCTGCACATTCGATCGGCTATTTTGGGTGTGCTGTGTAGTGGTAGCGGGGTATGCAGTGTGCAACGTAATTGTTTGAACGGGGTTGTCATTTCTTGTATGGGTATGGGTACGCTCACCATGTTTGAACGAAATTTTGAAATACATTCTGCAGGTTAGAATGGAAATTGGAAATAGGGGTTACGTGTGTTTGGGAAGCAACTGTGTCGCATTCGGGTGGGTATGCATGATGAATAGCCAATGGAAGTGGGAGATGTATGCGGACTCTTACGGCTGCGCAGATGTGAACTGGAGTTTATGCACTGTAAGTCAGGATATTGTGGGTTTGGAAGGTGTGTTAGGCTATTGGCCAGTGTACAATACTTTGCCTCTGTATTTGGAGTAGAAAAGGAGGATAACTTGTTGGAAATTCCAAAAATATATACTCGATTGACCGACGTGCAGCATTGCTAACGAGGAAATGAGTGGAATCAAACAGTAACAAATCACCAGAACCTGACGCTTTCCATCTTAGGCTGTTAGAAAACGTAGAGGAGCACATTATAGATGACCTATCTATAATCTTCCAGAGTTCCCAGATTCAGGAGTAGAACAAAGAACACAGAAAATTACAGCACAGTAACAGGCCCTTCGGCCCTCCCAGCCTGCGCCGATCCAGATCCTTTATGTAAACCTTTCGCCTACTTTCCAATGACCTACTTCTCTCTGTTCCCCGCCCGTTCATATATCTGTCCAGATGCATCTTAAATAATTCTATCGTGCCCGCCTCTACCACCTCCGCTAGCAAAGCATTCCAGGCACCCACCACCGTCTGCGTAAAACTCTTTCCACGCACATCTCCCTTAAACTTTCCACCTCTGACCTTGAAATCGTGGCCCCTTGTAATTGACACCCCCACTCTTGGAAAAAGCTTGTTGCTATCCACCCTGTCCATACCTCTCATATCTTTGTAGACCTCAATCAGGTCCCTCCTCAACCTCCATGTTTCCAACGAAAGCAATCCTAATCTACTCAACCTTTCTTCATAGCTAGCACCATCCTTACCAGGCAACATCCTGGTGAACCTCCTCTGCACCCTCTCTAAAGCATGCACATCCTTCTGGTAATGTGGCGAACAGATGTCGGACTAATTAATCCACGAGTGGAAAATTGCACATGTCTCTCCTTTTAAGAAAGGTGTAAGATATGTGGCGGGTATATTACTGAGGTTTATCACTAGGGATGAAACAACTGAACACCTGAAAAACATTTGGTCGATAAGCGAGTGCCAGCATGAATGCGTGAAGGGATCGTCATGTCTTGACTAATCTTACTCATTTTCTGAAGACATGCATAAAGTAGTGGACAGAGATAACTCTGTGTAAGGATGCCGTTCCAGAAGACATTTGATGAAGTCCATCACAAGGGCATGCTAACCACGATGGAAACGCAAGGAGTTGAGGACATAGAAAATTGGTTGACGGGTAGACGACAGAGTGAGGATAATGGGTAATGACCGCAAGGAACTTCAGAGAGTCGTGAATATTGGCCAGTCTATCACACGTACCTGCCTCCCATCCTTGGACTCCATCTACACCTCCCGCTGCCTGGGGAAAGCGGGCAGCATAATCAAGGATCCCTCCCACCCGGCTTACTCACTTTTCCAACTTCTTCCATCGGGCAGGAGATACAGAAGTCCGAGAACAGGCAGGAACAGACTCAAAAACAGCTTCTTCTCCATTGTCACCAGACTCCTGAATGACCCTCTTATTGACTGACCTCGTTAACTCTACACCCTGTAGGCTTCATCCCATGCCAATGCTTATGTAGTTATGTTTTATATGTTGTGTTGCTCTATTATGTATTTTCTTGAATTTTGTTTAATTTCCCTTTCTTCCCGTGTACTGAATGATCTGTTGAGCTGCTTGCAGAAAAATACTTTTCACTGTACCTCGGTACACGTGACAATAAACAAATCCATTCCAACCCAATCCATGACGCGCGAATTGTCAGTAGGTGACAGGTGATGTACCATCGGGATATGTGGTCGTGCCTCAATTACTTATACTACTAATTAATGACTTGTATACAGCCATAGAAAATAAGATGTCCAATTTTCGGATGTTACAATGTCAAGTGGCATTGTGAGTGGCACAGTGAACAGCATGACATTGCAAGTAGATGTTGACAGGCTAGTTGAATGGACAACATTGTGGCAGAAGGGATTTAATTGAAGCAATTATGAGTTTCTAGTTTGCACCAGAGAATGATGGAGCAGTGAACCTTCTGAAAGTGAACCTCCTAGGGCAGCAGGGTAGCAAGGGCAGCAGGGTAGCATGGTGGTTAGCATAAATGCTTCACAGCTCCAGGGTCCCAGGTTCGATTCCCGGCTGGGTCACTGTCTGTGCGGAGTCTGCACGTCCTCCCCCTGTGTGCGTGGGTTTCCTCCGGGTGCTCCGGTTTCCTCCCACAGTCCAAAGATGTGCGGGTTAGGTGGATTGGCCATGCTAAATTGCCCGTAGTGTCCTAATAAAAGTAAGGTTAAGGGGGGGATTGTTGGGTTACGGGTATAGGGTGGATACGTGGGTTTGAGTAGGGTGATCATGGCTTGGCACAACATTGAGGGCCGAAGGGCCTGTTCTGTGCTGTACTGTTCTATGAAAGAGATTAGATGTCCAAAACGATTTGACATTTCAGGTGAATAGGTCCTCAAAATGCCAAGAATAAGTGCAGAAAATAACCAAAAGGTGAACGGATACTCGACTTGGTGTTGAGACGATTCTTAGAGAAAGACAAAGGGGTTATGCTGCGGCTATCCAAAACCCTAGTTAGACACCACTTGGCGTACCGTTGTTAATTTTGAATATGAGCTGCATAGAGTTTTGTTCAGGACAGATATTAAGGACATTGGACCAAAAGCAGTTGTATGGAATTAAATCATAGATCATCCAGTATCTCAGTGAGTTTAAGGATAGGCTTGACGAGCTGAACGGCCGACTCATGTTCCCATTTAAGACCGAATAACGGCAGAAGGAATTGTTGCATTCGTCACTGAGGACAAAATGAGCAACATCTACTGGACCCAGTTGCTGTCCGGGGAGGTAGGCAGGGCTGAAAGGAATGGGGCTTCCGCCACGTGACTATGGATGCGAGGAAGGTGAATTCGGGTGCAGAATGGGCTTTAAGCAGGCAATGACAGAGGAATCGTACTATGTGGAGATGTTAAGGGAGATACTTGAATGAGGAAATTCCAGTTGTGTCGAGCGAAGCCTCATCTTATGATGTGTGCGGCAATTTGGGAGGATTTATCGAGGAGAGTGGGTTTAGAAATGACGAGGCATATCCCGAAGATCGATATTTAAGTGAACCTTAAGGGAGAAAAAATCATCTTGAAGGAGGGGCACGGTAGAGCAGTGGCAGGCACCGCTGAGGATCCCGCCCCGGCCCCGGGTCGCTGTCCATATGGAGTTTGCCCATTTTAATTGCGTCTGCGTAGGTCTCACCCCCACAAATCCAGGACTGCTGACGATAAAGAATGAGACACCAGCGAGAATCTTTGTTTTTTTATGGGCATTGTTTTTACGTCAGGGCCAGCAGTGAGAACACATTTCCTTCTCCTAAGAACTCATTGACAAGCTGAGAGGAAACAGACCGGTATGCACAACAACACGATGGTCAGAATGACTGTTAGACACAGAGCAGACCGAAATGGAGAGGACACAGCTTTTAGTCCCCACGTTACAGAAATACGGAAAACTGTAGCACATGGAACAGTTTTAGAGATTAAGGGTTGTTGCTGGCGGTGAAGGGGTATAGGGGAGTATGTGAATGTGTTGGTGAATACATAGGCTCCCGAAAAGGGATGGGGGCAGGAGGATTTTCAGCTTCGACAGACTACAAAGGCAGAAGCGAGTTTAGGGAGTTCTCAGAGGGATACTGATAGAGAAACTCAAAGTATGTGTGCACAAGGTTCTGGGCTCTGATCACTAAATGTGTAAATCACATTTATGGAGTTACGAACTGTCCAGGGACGCTCAACTGCCCAACTGATAGAACAGAATGAAGATATTCTTCAAATAGAGAAACCTACCTTAAGAAAGTAATGATTTTCTATTTGTCTCAGAGAAAATTAAAAAGGGAAACCTGTTCTGAAACGTCATGATTACACAGTATAGCTGGAGATCTTTGTCACCATCCCCAAAGGCTGCCTTGATGTCAAGGGCAGTCAATCTGATCTCTGGTATCCAGCTCGTTTGTTCATGCGTAAACCAAGGCTGTAATGAGGTCAGAAGCTGAGTGACGCCTGCCGAAAGTGAACTGAGCGTCCCTGAGCAGGTTTTACAGAGTAAATGCGGACAAAGTGCGTCCTCAAAGCACTGTTTGATCTTACATATCGTGAATTTATTTATTTTTGCCAGGCTTGATTTACGTTTCCTTTTTTTGAATAAAAGATTTGGAGCGTCCGATTCTTTGTTTTTCCAAATAAGGGTATTTTCAGCGTGGTTAATCTACATGCACATTATTTGGGTTGCTGGTTGGGCCGTGGGAGGGTCGGTGGAATCCACGAAGACAGGGGGAGAATATGCGAACTCCATTGTCAACAGGGGTGGTACCAGTGGATTGGAGAGTGGCGAAAAAAACGTGTCCCTGTTCAAAAAAGGGAAGAGGAATAATCCTGGGAGTTACAGGCCAGTTAGTCTTACATCAGTGGTAGGCAAAGTAATGGAAAGGGTACTGAGGGATAGGATTTCAGAGCATCTGGAAAGACACTACTTGGTGATAAGCACGGATTTGTGAGGGTAGGTTTTGCGTCACAAGTCTTATTGAATTCTTTGAGGAGGTGACCAAGCAAGTGGATGAAGGTAAAGCAGTGGATGTAGTGTACATGGATTTTATTAAGGTTATAGATAAGTTTCCCATGGTTGGCTTATGCAGAAAGTAAGGTGGCATGTGATAGTGGGAAATATGGCCAGTTGGATAACGAACTGGCAAACCGATCGAAGTGATGGCAAATATTCAGCCTGGAGCCCATGTTACCAGTGGCGGACAGCAGGGATCACTTCTGGGTCCTCTGCTGTTTGTTATCATCATTAATGACTTGGATAAGGGAGTCAGATAGAATAGAACAGTAAAGCACAGAACAGGCCATTCGGCCCTCCATGTTGTGCCGAGCAATGATCACCCTACTCAAACCCACCCTATACCCGTAACCCAACACACCCCCCCTCCCCCTTAACCTTACTTTTTAGGACACGACAGGCAATTTAGCATGGCCAATCCACCTAACCCGCACATCTTTGGACTGTGGGAGGAAACCGGAGCACCCGGAGGAAACCCATGCACACATGGGGAGGCCGTGCAGACACCACACAGACAGTAACCCAGCCAGGAATCGAACCTGGGACCCTGGAGCTGTGAAGCATTTATGCTAACCACCATGCTACCATGCTGTTGTAGGGTGGGTCAGTAAATTTGCAGTCGATACGAACATTTGTGGAGTTGTGGACAGTGAGGAATGTTGTCGCCTGCAAAGAGACATAGATAGGATGGAGCTGAGAAGTGACAGATGGGGTTTAACACTGAAAAGTGCGATGTTGTCCATTTTGGAAGGACAAATATGAATGCGGAATGCAGGGTTAACGGTAGGATCCTTGGCAATATGGAGGAGCAGAGAGGTGTTGGGGTCTATGTTCAGAGATCTTTGAAAATTGCCGCTCAAGTGGATAGAGCTGTGAAGAGGGCCTATGACGTAATAGCGTTCATTAGCAGATGGAGTCCATTTAAGAGCCGTGACGTGATGATGCAGCTCTAAAAAACTTTGGTAAGGCCACATTTGGAGTACTGTGTGCAGTTCTGGTCGCCTCACTTTAGGAAGGATGTGGAAGGTTTGGAAAAGGTGCAAAGGAGATTTACCAGGATGTTTCCTGTAATGGAGAGTAGGTCTTACGAGGAAAGGTTGAGGGTCCTAGGTCTTTTCTCATTAGAACGGAGAAGGATGATGCACGACTTGATAGAGGTTTATAAGATGAATAGGGTTATTGATAGAATAGAGAGTCAGCTACTTTTTCCCCGGGTGGAACAAACCATTACAAGGGGACATAAATTTAAGGTGAATGGTGTAAGATATAGGGGGGATGTCAGAGGTAGGTTCTTTACCCATAAAGTAGTGAGGGCATAGAATGTACTGCCTGTGGAAGTAGTTGAGTCGGAAACATTAGGGACCTTCAAACGGCCATTGAATAGGTACATGGATTACTGTAGAATGAGGGGGTGTAGATTAATTTGTTATAATCTTGGACAAAAATTCGGCACAACATCGAGGCCCGAAGGCCCTGTTCTGTGCTGTATTTTTCTATGTTCTCTGTTCTGTGTTCTACATAGTGAAAATGCACGTTACGCATGTTCAACCTGGAATTTTGCGGGGCAGCAGGAAGACAGAAGCATGTAAATTGTACTGTGCTAGACAGAAGTCACATTGTTTAATCATGTCCACTGTATCGGCGTCAATGCTGGTCATGACACGGAACTGCTCGCCAAGACTTTAATCTTGCATGTGTCCGGGTGGGCATGCTGTAATTCTTCCAATAATATTTAACTGCCAGATTTGCTAAAATACAATTGTGATCCACAAAGGATCATAGCATCCACGACGGTCAATTTATCCTTTTGAGAAAAGGAAGGTTTCACAGCCTCTGAAGCTGGATCATTAAATTCCGCATTAAATATCATTCTTTTGATTTTTGATTGTATCGGGTACCTCTGCTTTCAAGTTGTATTGTGCGTTTACCCAGAGCTTTGCTGAAACGTTCATAAGCATCATAATTGTACGGGTGAGGGTGTAGCACTTTCAGGCAATGGGAGATGACTGAAAGCATCAGCATTTGTTATTTGCGTTCCAGGTCTGTGGTGCAAGGTGTATTCATATGTTGAGAAGAATAATACCCATTCTTTTATCGTAGCGGAGGCAATGCTTCGAATTATCTCACCTTCTTTAAACCTTTTGTTTATACTCTATTAATAGTGCAGAATGCCTCCAATACACTTATTATAGTATTGTCAACCCTTCTTTTTCGATTTGTGGTTGCCTTCTCCACGACATTGAGAATCCGCGAGGAGTAAACTATTGGACTTTCAGCTCCATAATTCGCTCGAAAGCAAAGAACGGCTTCAATTCCATATAGAGGCGTGTGTCACAGTCAGAACAAATTATTTTTTAGCGTCGGAATGAACCAGAAGACCTGTTGACTAAGGCAGTTGTTTTGGAAATCCTCTTCTGGCGATTTCTCAGTAAGGAGTGCAGAGGAGCGAGCAAGGTCGCCAAATATCGAATAACTCAGCTGTTCATTATTCAACTGAAGATTAGAATTATGTCGTGTCATTAGGATCTTGCTCCTGCTTAATCTTCCCTGGGATGCATCCCTTTTGCGTCAACTCTATGACACCAATAGATTATTTTGCGTGTCCACAACGTACATTTATCTCTTGTGAAACCCACTCTAGAGATCCTAAACCTTTTCTGCACTTCTTCCTAACTTGCTTAACGCTTTTCTTCTGTAGAGCTGGTAAATAAATTATCCAAATATTCCAAAAACACGGGGTAATTCTTGTAACAAATTTCACATGGTGCGTTGGAAATTGTGCATGCTGAAGATAACCAAAATGGTAACCAGGTGTACTGACACAGGCGTTTGAGTTCACATACTATGACTTCTTTATCTCGAGCACTCTAGTTTATGGTAAGTATGGTTCATTACGAGTTTCGTCTATTTTAAACCAACAGCCAATTTAGCTTACATGTTCTTTCTCCTCGTAATGGGAGTGATGTCCAATCTGGTAGCTTCAGAGAAACTCTTAAAACAAGCGGGCGATTCCAGATAATTTTCCAGGATATCATTTCTGAACAGCTGCTAATGGAGTTACATATTTACTGATATGCGCAAAAAAGTGTATGCAATTCAAACATATACCTTCGCCAATGCTCTTTACAACTCAATCGGCAGCTCCCTAATTTTCCCTCACAATAAATGTGGAGATGCCGGCGTTGGACTGGGGTTAACACCGTAAGAAGGCTTCCAATACCATGTTAAAGTCCGACAGGTGTTTTTCAAACACTAGCTTTCGGAGCACTGCTCCTTCCTGAGGTGAATGAAGAGGTATCTTCCAGAAACATATATCAAGACAAAGTTGAAGATGCAAGACAATGCATTGAATGCTATCATTTGCAGAGCCTTTATGTATTTACAAATCCAGAGATAGAGGTAACCACAGGTTAAAGACGTGTGAATTGTCTCAAGCCAGGGCAGTTGGGAGGATTTCGCAAGCCCAGGTCAGATGGTGGCGGATGAATGTAATGTGACATGAATCCAAGGTTCTGGTTGAGGCCGTACCACAACGTCTTCACCTTTGACAATAACTTCTTCATCCAGACACACGGAACAGCCATGGAAACCAAATGCATACCTCAATATGCCAACATCATCATATGCAAGTTTAAACAAGACCTGCTCACCGCACAGGACCATCAAGCGACTTTATACTCCACATACATTGATGACATTTTTGTCCATTAGATCCACAGCGAAGAATCAGTGAAATGACTACACAATGGCATCAATACATTCCATCCCACCATCAGATTCACCATTGACTACTCTCCAAAATCTGTTGCATTCGTGGACACACTCATCTCCATCAAGTACGGCCTCCTCAGCACCTCCCTTTACCGCAAGCTCACAGATAACCTCAAGATTCTGTACTTCTCCAGCTACCACCCTAAACACATTAAACATGCCATCCCTTCTGGACAAGCCCTCTGTATACACAGGATATGTTAAGGCGAGAAAGAGAGTAACCGACATCCACAGACGCTGAAAGGTGCCCTCGTACGAATGGGATATGGTACTCGACTCATCGATCGACAGTTCTAATGCGTAACAGCTAAAAAAAACGCCAGTACCCCCTCAGAAGACAAATACAGAACACAACAAACAGTGTAACCTTCATTGTCCAGTATTTCCCTGGAGCAGAGAATCTACAACATCTTCTTCGAAGCATTCAAAACGACATCACTGAAGACAAAAATCTTGCCATGGTCATCCCCACACCCCCACTACTTGCCTTCAAACAACCGCGCAACCTCAAACAGAACATTGTTTGCATCAAAGTACCCAGCCTTCAGCACACAACCCTGCCATGGCAATCTCTGAAAAACGTGCCAGATCATCGACATGGGTACCACCCTTACACATAATAAAACAACTCTCCAAATATGCGGTACATACTTGTGTGGCTGGACCAACATTGTCTACCTCATACAACGCAGTAAAGGATGTACCGAAGCTCGGTACAGTGGCGAGACCATGGAGTCAGTGCGACAATGGATGAACGGACATTGCACGACAATCACCAAGCAGTAATGTTTCCTTCCGGTCAGGGAACACTTCAGCAGTCAAAGGCATACAGCCTCTGACCTTTGGGTAAGCATTCACTAAGGCAGCCTTGAGGACGGGCGACAACGCAGCATTGCCGAGCTGAAACATGTAGCAAATTTCGGCATACACGAGTACAACCTCAAACGGGACCTTGGATTCATGCTGCATTACATTCTTCCCCCGCCATCTGACCTGGGCTTGCGAAATCCTACCAACTGCCCTGGCTTCAGACAATTCACACCTCTTTAACCTGGGGTTACCCCTCTTTCTGGCTCTGGAAATATTTCATTACATGCAAATGCTCACATTCAAAGTATCGTCTTGCATCTTTGACTCTGTATATATAAATGCTTCTGGAACCTACCTCTTTATTCACCTGAGGAAAGAGCTGTGCTCCGAAAGTTGGTGATTTGAAACAAACCGGTTGGACTGTAACCTGGTTTTGTAAAACGTTTTACTGTAAATTGGAGAGGGAGAAAGAATTACAACGTCTGCAGCCATTGGAGGATCTGGATACCGTGGTGGCTCTGTGTCGTTTTGAAGCTCTCGCCCGGCAAGAACTTATGTATGTGATGGTCTGTATGAATCAATTAGTCAGAATTGTTAAGCTGGAGATTTTGTGTGGCCTGACGGTCTGCATCCGTTTGAGCGCCTGTCCCTGTATATGAGGCAACGAATATGTCAGTCAAAGCACATGCCTCAGTTAAATTGTTTGTCCACAATTGGGGGGGGGGGGGGAGGTGGTTGGAGCAGCAGGTAAGTTGTATTTTGGGAAATTCGATGTCGCTTCCAGCGTTTATATTGAGTGAGAGACACATCTTGTTTTAAGGGTTTGATCTCCAAGAGTATGTGTCTCAGGTGGAACGCCCTGGGGTTCCAGAGTGCCTATCTTTTGGAGGATCATGAGAAGGTTGAGGGTCCATATCAGTAGGACTTTAACCTGGTGTTGTAAAACGTTTTACCGTAAATTGGAGAGGGAGAAAGATTTCCATCGTCTGCATCCATTGGAGGATCTGGATACCATGCTGGCTCTGTATCGTTTTGAAGCTCTCGACCGGCAGGAAGTTATGCATGTGATGGTCTGTATGAATCAATTAGTCAGAATGTATAAACTGGAGATATTGTGTGGCCTGGATGGTTTGCATCCGTTTGAGCGTCTGTATCTGTATATGAGACAGCTAATATGTCAGTTAAAGCACCTGTCTCAGTTAAATTGTTTGTCCACATTGTGGGGAGGTGGTTGGAGCAGCAGGTAAGTTGTATTTTTGGAAATTCGATGTCTCTTCCAGCGTTTACATTGAGTGGGAGGCACATCTTGTTTTAAGGGCACGTGTCTCAGCTGCAACGCCCTGGGGTTCCAGAGTGCCTATCTTTAGGAGGGTCCTGAGAAGGTTGAGGGTCCATATCAGTTGGTTGGAAATCGTGACTCAGATGAAAGGTTTATAGCCATTGCAGAGTTTGTATCAGTTGAAGAGTATTGGTTGGAGGTCAGTGCTTGTTGGATGATCTCTACTAGTTGAAACGATTGGGCCCGTTGCAGGTTCTGCTCTGTTCTTTGACTCTAACTTTGGAAGGCTTTGTTGGAGAAAAGCTTGGACAACAAATCAAGATCTCGAAAGGTTGCAGGATATGTATCAGGTTGCGTTTCTCTTTCAGGTGGACTCTGTATTGTTCACAATTTACATGGACGATTTGTAGTTGGGGACCAAGGTCATTGTGTCCAAGTTTGCAGATGACACTAAGATGAGTGGTAAAGCGAAAAGTGTAGAGGATACTGGAAGTCTGCGGAGGGATTTGGATAGGTTAAGTGAATGGGCTACGGTCTGGCAGATGGAATACAATGTTGACAAATGTGAGGTTATCCATTTTTGTAGGATAACAGAAAACGGGATTATTATTTAAACGATAAAATATTAAAGCATGCTGCAGTACAGAGAGACCTGGGTGTGCTGGTGCATGAGTCACAGAAAGGTTGTTTACAGGTGCAACAGGTGATTAAGAAGGCAAATGGAATGTTGTCCTTCATTGCTAGAGGGATGGAGTTTAAGAATAGGGAGGTTATGCTGCAATTGTATAAGGTGTTAGTGAGGCCACACCTGGAGTATTGCGTTCAGTTTTGGTCTCCGTACTTGAGAAAGGACGTACTGGCACTGGAGGGTCTGCAGCGGAGATTCATTAGGATAATCCCAGAGCTGAAGGGGTTGGATTACGAGGACAGGTTGAGTAGACTGGGACTGTACTCGTTGGAATTTAGAAGGATGAGGGGGGATCTTATAGAAACATTTAAAATTATGAAGGAAATAGATAGGATAGATGCGGGTGGGTTGTTTCCACAGGCGAGTGAAAGCAGAACTAGGGGGGCATAGCCTCAAAATAAGGGGAAGCAGATTTAGGACAGAGTTTAGGAGGAACTGCATCTCTCAAAGGGTTGTGAATCTATGGAATTCGTTGCCCAGTGAAGAAGTTGAGGCTCCTTCATTAAATGTTTTTAAGGTAAAGATAGATAGTTTTTTGAAGAATAAAGTGATTAAGGATTATGGTGTTCGGGCCGGAAAGTGGAGCTGAGTCCACAAAAGATCAGCCATGATCTCATTGAATGGCGGAGCAGGCTCCAGGGGCCAGATGGCCTACTCCTGCTCCCAGATCTTATGTTCTTATGTTCTTATGTATCAAATGGTGCATCGGCATCAGGTAACGGAAATGTATCAAGTGCAGTATATATAGCTGTTGATGTCTTAGAATCATAGAATGATAGAATCCCTACATTACACAATGAAGCCTTTCGGCCAATCGAGACTAAACCGACCGTTTGAAAGAAAAGCCCATACAGAACCGATCACGTCCGTATCCCTGAAATCCTACCTAACCGTTGGACACTTCTGGGCAATTTGGCATGGCGAATCCAATTGCACTGCACCTATGTGGACTGTACAATTGAACCGGACTACCGGAGTAAATTCATGCAGACACGGGGAGAAAATGTAAACTCCACAAAAACAGTCACCATTAGTTGTCACAGCTTCATCGTTTGTTGCTGTTTTCAAAATTTAATCTGTTGTACGATCTGTTTTTTTATTAGGTGTTCTGTTGCATTAAAATGTTTTAAAGTATGAATTTCTCTCCGATGCTGACGTGCTATACGTTTCTGGATATTGGAATTGTTTCAGATATTTAAATTGCTGAATGTTGCAATGAACAGTCACCCAAGTTACTTTAAACCATAACTGAATCTCCACAGAAAATAACAAAAACTAAATCCCAGTGTTCATATTTGAACTTCAACGACGGAATCGTCAAATTCGAGTGAAGGAAATCACTGAATCAATATGAAATCTACAACAGGACCGGTAGTGTGTGAATGGACCGAGTCTTTTCCAAGTGAATATAGCTTGTTTTTTTTAAATTAGTTAGTTCATGTGATCAGGCTTATCCAGAAATTGGAATGTGGCAGAGTAAACTAAAAATATCCATTCATTTTTTTACCATGGAAATTAATGTCGTCATCTGTTTTTTTCACAGAACAAAAAACAAAAAAAAAAACGATATTGTAATCTCAATATCCCTGAGGTGCCTCCACTGGGTATAAATTACAGCATTTGTGAATATCCAACATTGGATTTTTTCTGCCATAGACTCTGCCAGCAGTACGAAGGGACACATCACTCCACGCCGAAAATGCATGAAACAATAAAAATGGCGGAGAAAATATTCTACCCAATCCTTGCTGCTATTGGTGTTCCTGGTAAGAGACGATAAGATCAGACGTTCTGTAAAGCTACGAGTGACAGATTCTCTGATTTAAAACCAAATTCCGAAATATATTTCAAGATGACGTCGGGATTACTCCCATCCAGACAGTTGACCTTCTTCTTGGTATAATAGTCTAGATTGCTTAAGTCAAATAGTTAAACATTTCTCTGCCTTCTTTTTATATTTCCACAACAGGTACCAAAGGTTTGTTAGTAACTCACAAACTCTGTGAACAAATTAAGTTATTGTGTTTGGTGGAGTTTCCTGTGATATTTGATTGGTTCCCATTGAAGGTAAGATTTCGGAAGGAAGATTTTAGGTGGTTATCAATTAAAATTACACTCAAAATACAAATCACACTGACCGGAGTCGAAGAGCAGGCGTCAGTGGTTATCTGTTAGCGGATATATCTGTCAATGTGTATCGTGCTAACTGTGGGTCACGAACTAGAATGTTATAGCTGAAACAAGTGGACATGAATTACAGGAAGTTTGTGTCAACGTAGAATTGAGTTGTCTGTGCGTCAATTACCAGGATGGAATACCACACTCTAGTGAGCCTGTATTACAGGGAATATCTGTCAGCGTAGAAATGCAATGCATCTAGATCACTAACCAGACGGAAAACACTGACCACAGTGACCATGTGTTATCAGGAGTATCTGTCACTGTAGAATTGTACACAACATGGGTCACAATGGAGTTGGTTTAGCTCACTCAGCTAAATCGCTGGCTTTTAAAGCAGACCAAGCGGGCCAGCAGCACGGTTCGATTCACGTACCAGCCTCCCCGGACAGGCGCCGGAATGTGGCGACTACGGGCTTTTCACAGTAACTTAATTGAAGCCTACTCGTGACAATAAGCGATTTTCATTTCATTTCGTTTCATGGACAAGAATTAAGTCAGTTGGTTGTATTTTGGAACCATGTGTCGGGGTAATTTGTTTAAAGCATGACTCTGCTGAGGAGCTTTTCCAGAGAAATGGATTTAAAACAGGAAGCGTTTTGATGTTTTGTGACGACTTTAACAATGAAAATATAAAGTAAAATATTTCGAAACCTCTCTGTCCTCTATAGTGCCGTTCGAACGGAAACACAGTTAAAATATTCGGACATTAAACCAATCCACCATTCTAATTTTGTTTGCAACTTTTTTCTTACTTATTTCATTTCGAAATTAGCTCCAACGAGTTTATGTACTTTTATGGTCTTCTGAACCTGAGTTGCTTCTTTAAATTATAAGTCAGTCTCTTTGCCTGAACGCCTAAATTGTTTGACAGCTTTCAGACTCTTAATTCAAAGAGGTATTTGGGAAACCTATTGATTCATTCAAAATACGGCACCTGGAGCTCAGCAATCCTGAAATTATTTTAACATTGTGTTTCCCACTGTTTAAGTGGGTGAATGATTGTTAACGGGTTCAGGTACGCTTTTAAGTTGTTCATCTGCATTCGCTGTGCTCTCAATTTGGGTTAATATATCACTTTAAAAAGTATACTTTTGCTTCCCGATTCCACATTGCTTCTGTTTCTGGTGAAAGAGCAGTAATTCCAGCGCTCATTCTTGTGGAACACCAATTCCCAATATCCACCAATCTAAGTAAACCATTTTAATTGCAAATAGCTGTTTCCTCTTTTTGTAAACTTGCTTTCTATTCTGCTGCAGTTTCTTAACCCCCACTTATGATGAGATCTGTTATGAATCAGACAACAAAGGGTCTTGAGAAAATAAAGTGCTTAATATTGACCACCCTAACATCATCTTTAATTTCTGATGTTTATTGAAATAATTCGATTTAATCGAACAAATCGTCTTGAATTTGCTATTTCTCCTCATTCATCTCTAGCATTTTGTGTGTTTCCTGACTTATTTCTGTAATATTTTGATTCCATTCTGTTTCTGACCATTGATGCTGTGGCAACTGGTCTATCGTTACTTGTATGTATTCTTGCACGTATTTTACTTGCTGTTTCAAACATAGGAGTAACACAAAATGAATGCTGTGTTTCTGGTATTTTCTAATGTTCTAATGATTATTAATGACCAGATGCAAATATCTCAGCTGCTGAAACATGTATTAATTCAATGCGTCCAAATCAGAGGTTTTTTTATTTTGATTTGAGGTCTGGAAGTATTTCGTTTGATTTTTTCACTGTTATTTGTCTTTTCTATTTCCTGCTCTGAGAGTTTTGTTTCCGTTCGTCTACCTCCAAATGCTCATCCATTGGTTCCTTCTGCCTCCATTCACCAAAGCCAAGACAGAATGCTTCCTTCTGAGCTCAAACTCCGTTTCAGAACTTTATTTCTATATCTGTCTCTATCGTCAGCCTGTCCTCTTCTGTGAAGTCATTTGAACGCCAGGTTCCCTGATGGTCACAGTGAAATTAATGTTGCTTGTTACCCTTGAGGCTGTTATCCAGACACCTTCCATCCATCGCAACTCACTATGTGAGGACCCCATGTGATTTATGTTAATCGAAATTGGTAACACTTGTTTCAAAAAGTACGGTCATAAGGTATTGCTGATTTGAATGACTATCAAAAACTGTCGTTTTGCTGAGTATAACATATATGTTAAGAGCTTTGATTTTCTAAAAGTATTCAGTTACTTTCCTTAGAAATAACCCATGATTCAGGACGTCCTTTGGGACGAATGGACAGGTGGACTTCTGCCGTAAGCACATTGGGCTATTCCACACGCAATTAATAGTCTTCTATGTGCGCCCGGTTTCCAAAAAACATTTATGGGTATGGGCCTCGCTGGTTAGTAGAGCATGTATTGCCAATTCTGAGTAGCCCGTCAGAGGTTGCTGGTGAGATGCCTCCATGAAGCTCGCCATGAGCGACTGACGTGTGGATACAGCCAAAACTGTCTGAACGAGTGAGTTCCAGGATTTTGCCACAGCGACCGTGAATGGGCGGCGATATCATTTCAATTTGGAATGGTGAGTGACTTGGATGGGAACCACCAGCTGTTGGGGTTCCCAGGTATCTTCTGCTCTTGTCCTTGCAGATGGTAGCGGTCGTGGGTATGGAATGTGCTGCTTCAGGGACCTTGGTGAGTTACAACAGTGCATCTTGAATATAGTACATACTGCTGCTATTATTTGTCGGTGGTGGAGGGTTTCACTGTTTGTTGAAGTGGTAGAAATCAAGCGGGCTGCCTTGTTCGGAATGTTGTCGAGCTTCTTGAGTGTTGTTGGAGCTGCATTCAGTCAAGCAACTGGAGCGTATTCCATTATACAGCTGACCTGTGCATTGTAGATGGTGGGAAGACTTTGGAGGTCGAGACGTGAGGATGTCGTCGTATAATACCTCGACTTTGATTTGCTTTGGTTGCCACAGTATTAACTTAGCTCATCCCGTTCAGATTCTGATGAACAGTTACTCCCAGGATGTTGACTGTTGGCGATTCATTGTCAGTAATGCCATTCAATGCCACAAAGAGATGGTTCGACCTTCTCTTCTCGGAGATAGTCACTGCCTGACATTTGTGTGGCGCATATGGAGCTTGCAACTTGTCAGCCTAAGCCTGGACATTGGCCAGGTCCTCCAGCATTTTGACATGGAATGCTTCCTTATCTGAGGAGTCAAGAATGATACGGAATGGTGCTAAACAAACAGGGCCGACAGGAAAGCATAGGTGTTAGCACGGCTGCCTCAGAGCGTCAGGGACCAGGACTGGTTCCAGGATTGGTGACTGCCTGTGAAGTGTTTTCACGTTCTCGTCGTGTTTGCGTCGGTCCCCTCCGGATACTCCGGTTTCCACACAGAGTCTTGACATGGGCAGGATAGGTATTGGCCAATCTAAATTTTCCTTTCGTGTCCAAAAGGATAGGTGGCATTACAGGGCTCTGGGGATGGGGCGGAGGAGTGGGACTGTCTGGGTGCATTTTCGGAGAATTTGTGCAGACACGTTGGAAATAATTGGTTCATTCTGCACTGCAGAGATTGAATGATTCTATGAACATTGTGTAGTCAACTGCGAACATCCCCTCTTCGTAACTTATGATGGCAGGGAGGCCGTTGATAAAGCTGTTGAATACGGTTTGGCATCGTTCACTATTCTGAGAACATATTTTAGTGGTGCCTGGAGCTGGGACGATTGACCTCAAACCATTACACAAATCTTTCTTTGTGTCAGGTGGGAATCAAACCAATGGAGCGTTTATTCCCCTGATTTCCATTTCTGTCTCCCAGGGAAAGTACGTCCCTACTATATACCATTGTTCTGCCACCTCAGCGGTGCTATCCTTACACTGAAAGCGGACATACCGAAGAATGGTGATCGTGGTATCTTGGACCTTGTCTGGAAGATATCATTCTGTGAGTTTGACAATGTCAGGCCTTAGGTTGACTAGCCTGTGAGACAACAGTTCCAATGTTGGCATAAGCGTCCAGTAAGATAGACTTAGCAGGGTTGATCGGGCTAAGTTTGCCTTTGTCATTTCTAGTACCTGGGTCGATACCTCGTGGTCCACACAGTTATATTATTTTTCTGTTTTCACAGCCAATTTAAGAATCAACCGCCTTTGTTGGTCTGGAGTCAGATGTTGGCCAGACCAGGTTAGGATGGAAGATTTCCTTCCTTAAACGACGTTTGGGAGCGAGATGATATTTTAAGTGACACTTTCCGTGGTCATCATTAGATATTTAATTGCAGACATTTTATTGAGTTTAAATACAAGACCCGCGTAGTTGGATTCGAGTAGGGTCCTTAGATCATTACTTTGTGTCTCTGAATTACTAATCCAGCGTCAATACCACGAATCTAACCCCTGCCCAGCTATTCTGTCTGTGTGCAGAATATGCGAACCATTCTTTAATCTGATATTATTTACGTTTTTCGGTATTATTTATGACTGGATGATGGTCCTCCGGCATTTTCATGACTGTCAATGCCATTTCCATCTTTTGCTTTGATTTGCAATATACTATGAACATTGCTTTCCATTTCAACCAAACTTCGTGTTCGCGCGGTCGGTATCTGGCTCTTCACTCCCCTTGTCCCAGTCAGCTACCTGAATTGAAGAGAAGTAGTCTATTGGCTCACAGACAACAAAAGCTCCATCGAATTTACGCCTTCCCACCCTACTTCCTATACTGAAACTGTTCCATATCACATCGCCTCCACCGATTGTGTGGATGCTCCCTCCCAGACCAGTGCTGATGCAAATTCTGCACTATTTGTTATCCCAGATTTCACTTCATCGTCCATTACATGCAGACATTTGTCCATTCCATTGCGTACATTACGTATTTCAATCCTTCAACTTTCTGGATAACAATTTACCCTTAACCTTAACTTTCACGCTGCCATCTTTCTTACCAAATGTATCATCCTCCACTCTTTTTACGAATGTCACCGCCTCCCCCTCTGTTCCACCAACCATCCGTAGACCTTTGACCTCTCATGTTATTTTATGTATTCAGTAAATTAGAATGTACGTTGGTTCAAGCAATTAAGTTCGTAATATGTTTCAAAATGGCATTTCTTGTAAAATTCTGCAAAGTCAAGAGTCCTCATGCAATCCGCATATATTATAAGTACAATATTAATTTTGTATCATTCGGTTATTACATTTATGAGTTTCAACGCCGCTACTTCAATCATTTAATGCTGCATTTCTGATAATCTGTGAATATTAAGGGCTAGTGTATTAAATGAGATGGTATATTGTAAAGCTGGTCGACACTAAGCCAACAGCGGCCTCGATTTTCCCCTTGAAAGCACACACCATACTGACTTAACACGCTATCACTGTTACCGCGTCAAAGTGCTGACCGTCCTTTTCAATGCACCGAATGCACTCCAGAAGTTCAAGAATAAATCTCACAAGCACATTCGAATGGGCAATAAACGAGAGGGAATAACTCAAAGATGTCTCTTTGCATGCTGACATAAGCCGGTGCTGTTCACTCATGTATACCTTGTTATCTTACTGTCATATTCCATTCTCGCTGTGTTAACAATCCCTTGGTCTTCCCAGGCTGAATTCTAACACCTTCCCAATCACGAAAAATGCAAATTTCCACATCAACTTTATATGACTCCAGGGCTTCTTTGGCGTTCGAAAGGGGACAGACTATTATTTTGAAATTTGAAACCTTGGGATATTCATCATTTGTACAGAGTCCACTCTCAAAAGAATGCTGCCCGGGGATGTTTCTAATTTGGCAAGAGTGAACTTCTTGGATATGTGTGGGGAGGGACTGAAAATGCATTGTTAGTTAAGGTGGAGAGTGAGCTGAATACAGATTGAAGGTGGCAATCATTGGGGAGTCCATTATTATGGTTGTGGCATTGAGATGCACTAAAAATCTGTGTCCAGAAATGTCCAATGGCAGGTGGGGTGTAATGATTTTGTGAGATGAGTGATTATATTACCGATCGCCATTCCATGCAACGCTTGTTTGTGTGAGATATGTATTCTGCTGAAAAACAGGCAGTGCAGATTATTTGCTCTTTAAGAAGTCAAGTAGGAGAGAACGTACCTCACTAAAATATTAAATAATGATTATTTTCCAACTGCTGTCGTAAAACAAACATATCTGTGCTTCTCAGTCTCTCCCTCTCTCTCTCTCTCTCCCTCTTTCTTTCTCTCTCTCCTCCTCTCTCACTCTCCATTCTCTTTTTTTTAATTAAATTTAATTTATTTTTTCCAATTAAGGAGCAATTTAGCGTGGCCAATCCACCCTGCACATACTTGTGCTGGTGAGACCCACGCAATCACGGGAAAAATGCGTTAACTTCACAAGTACAGTGACCCAGAGCCAGGATCGAGCCTGGGATCTTGTCGCCGAGAGGCAGCAGCGTGCCACTGTACTGCCTCCCTCTCTATAATCGGGCAGTGGTGTTACCTTTATTGTGTCCCAGCCGCCAATTTCAATCTCTAATACCACCACCCCTCACTGCCAACACTTTTCTTTATCCGCAAATAATTTCAGTGCATTGTATTACAGACAAAGATAATGTTTATTTTTAATATCTTGAGAGTACTCAATTATTTTTTTTCCAATTAAGGGGCAATTTAGCGAGGCCAATCCACCTAACCTACACATATTTGTGTTGTGGGGGTAAAACCCACGCAGGCATGTGGAGAATGTACAAACTCCACATGGACAGTGACCCAGGGCCCCACACAGACAGTGACCCAGGACCGGCAGTCGAACCCAGGTCCTCAGCACCGCAGTCCCAGTGCTAACTATTGTGGCACATGCCGCCCGAGACAAAGATAATGTTTGATCAGTAATTTGAAGTCTTCTCTCCTTTCTCACGCTGACAGTTAATTTGCTGGGAATTGTGATTCTTGCTCGGGGAAAGTGTGGCCTTTCTACCTGCACAACTTGCTACCTGGTGGGCATGGCAATGGCAGATTTACTGGTCATCATCGTTAACATTATTCTGTCACATATCTTCAATTATTATTTCCCAGTGAATTTCCTCAACCTCACCCCTGTGTGCAGTTTTAAATCTGTCCTGCTGTATGCAGCCACAGACTGTTCTGTGTGGTTCACCGTCGCTTTCTCCTTTGATCGCTTTGTGACAATTACTTGCCGGAAGTTAAAACTTAAATATTGCACAGGGAAAACTGCGTGTGTTGTCCTCGCAACAATCAGCACACTGCTTTTTTTGAAAAACCTTCCATTGTATTTTACAATGGAACCAGCAGTGATATTCAACGGTGTTCAGTGGTTCTGTTCCACAAAGACAAGCTATTTTATAAACCCAGCATGGGTTGGATTTTCCTGGTTTGACCAGGTTTTAACACCATTGCTCCCGTTTGGCTTAGTTTTGTTGATCAACGCTCTGACAGTCAGGCATATTTTAGTGACTAGTCGAGTTCGTAAGGGACTGAGAGCTCAGAGTAACGGGGAAAATCGCATGGATCCAGAGATGGAGAGCAGAAGGAAGTCGATAATTTTGCTCTTCGCCATATCTGGCAGTTTTGTACTCCTCTGGTCGGTATATATTTTAGAATTCTTTTATAATAAATTTGCAGGAATAATTATGATCACTGTGGCTGAATATACTGTACAAAGAGTCGGATTGATGCTGCGAAATGTAAATTGCTGCACAAACACATTTATTTATGTGGTTACTCAGTCTAAGTTCAGAGAACAGATCAAGAATGCAGTGAAATATCCGGTTGCATTAATTATTAATTCAATGAAGGAGCTAATAAAGTGAATGAATGTCACCTTAACCAGGCAGGGAGAGCCAGCCGCGGACACCAACTACAGCCTATTAGGAAACCGCCTTGTGACTGAAACTGAGTATCCAATCAATTAATTCTCCCAACTGATTTTGGGTGATCTAATCACGGAGCTTTACTTTGATTCCGCCAATTACGGTGTTTTATTTGTGACGAAAAGGGAGTTCAGTCCAAACACTGAGAGAGCCAGTCACCAATCAGTAATTTAACAGCGACGAGTGACAAGTCCTTAAATTAGCATGACTCCCAGAGTAATTTCCAATGGTCAACTCATAGTGTGCGATTTTTGACTGACAGCTGATGAAGCAAGTAAGGTGTCCATCAACTGAGGAGGCATCAATTCGATTTTTGTACTGAGAGACAGGCAGCTGTTATGATCATCCAGAGTGCTGCCACCGCCCTGGAAAGTCTAGGAACAATGACAATGCATCTTTCAAATACAACCAATGGGAGAGTCCCGTATTCAGCAGAGCAATGCCTTTGATTATGATTAATGGCAATAACATTAACCAGTGACTGTGTGCGTTGCCGCTTATTGGCCAACCGAAGTTTTCGGCTCCAGTGATCCATTCCCCTGCCCAGTGTCATCATAAGACCATGAGATATAGGAGCATAACAAGGCCAATCGACCCATCGAATCTGCTTCGATGGCTGATCTATTTCTCATCCCCAATCTCCTGCCCTCTCCCCTTAACCCCTGATCCCTTTTTTAGTGAAGAACCTATCTGTCTCTGTCTTAAATACAATCAGTGATTTCGCCTCCACATCCTTCTGCGGCAGAGTTCCACAGATTCACCAACCTGCGATTGAAGAATGTCCTCCTCATCTCTATTTTAAAGCATCATACCTTCAGTTTGAGATTGTGTCCTCTGCTGAGAGGTTTTCCTACAAGTTGAAACATTCTCCACGCTCACCAAATCCAGGCCTCGCAGTATCCTGTCAGTTTCAGTAAGATCCCCGCTCATCCTTCTAAACTCCAACGAGCGCAGACCCAGAGTTGTTAACTTTTCCTCATCCGACAAGCTCTTCATTCCAGAGATCATTCTTGTGAACCTCCTCTGGACCCTTTCCAAGGCCAACACATATTTCGTTACATCCGCGGCGCAGAACTGCTCACAATACTGCAAACGGGGTTTGACTCGAGCCTGATATAGTAACAGACTTACATCCCTGGTCTTGTTTTCTAGCTCACTGTACATGAATACAGACATTCCATCTCTATTCCTAACTGCCGACTGAACCTGCACGTTAACCTTCAGAAAATAATGACAATGACTCCCAAGTCCCTCTATGCTTCTGATTTCCTGAACATCTCCCCATTTGGAAAATATTCGATGCCTCCATTTCTCTCTCCAACGTGCATAAGATCAGACTTTTCCACATTGCATTCAATATGCAATTTCTTTGCCCACTGTCCTAACCGGCCCAAGTCCTTTTGCAGCCCGCCTGGTTATTCAGCACTCTCTGACCCTCCACAGATCATTGTATCATCTGCAGACATAACAGCAGTGCCTTCAGTTGCTTCTTACAGATCATAAATGTATATTGTGAAGCGTTGTGGTCCGAGCACCGACCCCTGAGGCACACCACTTGTCACCAGCTGCAAGTTAAAACATACCCCTTTATCCCCTTTTGCCAGTCAGCCGATCCCCGATCCATGCCAGGATCTTACCCATAGCACCATGGATTCAACTTCTTTCACCGTCTCATATGCGGCACTTTGTCATAGATCTTCTGGATATCTAAATAAATCATGTACACTGGTTCTACTTTGTTTAATTTCGTTATTACTTCCTCAAAGAACAGTAACAGATCTGAAAGGCATGGCCGCCGCTTGAAGAAGCCATGCTGACTCGGTCCTGCATTATCATGCACTTCCAAGTACTCCGCAATTTCCTATTTAAGAACGGACTCTAAAATCTTCCCAATGATTGGTCAGGCTAACCAGCCTAATATATCCCATCTTCTGCCTCCCTCCCAACTTAAACAGCGGTGTTACATTATCCACTTTCCAGTCCTCTGCGACCTTTCCTGCCTCCAGTGATGCTGAAAGATCACCATCAATGCCTCCACCATCTCCTCAGCTCACACTTTTCTAACTCTTGATTATAGTCGAACCGGTCCAGTTGATTCATCGACCTGCAGACATTCCAGTTTCCTCAGAACCGTCTCTTCAGTGATGGTCACTGCACTCACCTCTGCGCCTAATTCTCCTGGAGCACTGGCATCCCACTGATGCCTTCTACCGTGAAGACTCATATAAAGTAACTATTCAGTTTCTCTGACATTTGTTGTCATAGTTCTTGATCCTGGTAGGAGTGTGGACTCCGATGCATAATGGAGAGTTTCATGTACCACTATGATGCAATGGGCTCTCTCCGGATGTCCCACGTTAGGGATACCAGACATTTTCCGAGAAGACCTATGTCTTTGGAAACTGCGCTGTGTTGGGCGCCAGCCAGCCAATTTAAATCGCTACTTTTGGACTGCGAACAAGGTCTCCCAAGGCGCTTTGTGCTTCTGATTTCCCATGTACCTCTTCATTTAGAAAACATTCTATGCCTCCATTTCTCCCGCCAAAGTGCATAACCTCACACTTTCCCACATTGCATTCCATCTGCAATTTCTTTGCCCACTCTCCGAGTCTGTCCAAGTCCTTCTGCCGGCCCCCTGCTTCCTGAATACTACCTGTCCCTCCATAGATCTTTGTATCATTGGCAAACTGAACAACAGTGCCTTCAGCTCCTTCTTCCAGATAATTAATTCATATTGTGAAAAGCAGTGGTCCCAGAAACGACCCCTGAGGCAGACCACTAGTCACCGGCTGTCATGCTTAAAATACCCCTTTATGCCCACTCTCTGCCTTCTGCCATTCAGCCAATCCTCTGTCCATGCCAGGATCCTACCATTAAAACCAATGAACTATTAATTTATTTAACAATCTCCTCCGCGGCACCTTGTCATAGGCCTTCTGTAAATCTAAATCAATCACGTCCACTGATTCTCCTTTTTCTAACCTCCTTATTAATTCCTCAAAGAACATAAATAGATGAGTAATACATGACCTCCACTTGACGAAGCCTGCAGACTCAGTTTTATTTTATCATGCACTTCCAGGTATTCCACAAATTCATATTTAATAACGGACTCTAAAATCTTACCAATGACTGAAGTCAGGCTAACCAGCCTATAATATCCCGCATTCTGTCCACCTCCCAACTTAAACAGCGGTGTTACATTTTCCACTTTTCAGTCCTTTGAGACCTTTCAGCCTCCAGTGATTCCTGAAAGATCACCACCAATGCCTCAACAATCTCCTCCGCTAACCCTTTTAGAACCCTGCTGTGTAGTCCCTCCGGTCCAGGTGATTTGTCGACCTTAAGACCGTCCAGTTTCCCCAGAACCTTTTCGTTAGCGATGGCAACTGTACATCTGCCGCCTGATTCTCCTGGAGCACTGGCATCCCATTGGTGTCTTCTGCCGTGAGGACTGATGTAAAGTAACTATTCAGTTTCTCTGACATTTCATGTCATGCTTCTTGATCTCAGTAGGACCTTGGACTCCGATGCATAACGCAGAGTTTCATGAACCCCTATGCTGCAGTGAGATTCCTCTCTGATGTTCCCACTTTAGGGATACCAGACAGCTGCCTGAAGACTTAACTGCCTCTAGCAAATGCGCTGTGTTGGGCGCCATCCAGCAACTTTAAATCGCTACCTTTTGATGGTTTTACCACGTTTGACTTGACAGTCACTGTGAAGGAGATAGGGGGAAAACTTTATAACTGCAGGAAAATTATTTAAAAATACAAGCCGTTCATCACACTGACACTAAGCACAAAAGCCGACTCTCACGGAACCAAACACAGCACTTCCACATTTGAAACGCCCTGCAGGGAATCCAGGCTGGTCTCCACCACTCCAGTCAACTGACATGAGTATCACCCCAAAATCCAAGACTGACGACCTGACCTCTATCCTGCTTCGACCTCCTCTCCAACCCTATCCCAGGTCCGACCCAGCACCACCTACTGGACTGACACCCCTCAGTCCTTCCGGAACAGAATTGCTTGCCTTGCTGCCTGATTCTGGCAAACCGCTGGAGATTGACACTGCAGAATTGAAAAAACAATGATTTCTAGGATGTATCGTCACATGTCTGAAGGTTTATCATTGACAGACTCCCTACCTCAATGACAACTCATTCCGCACGCTCCTAGTCTTCTCTCCGAAATTTTACTCCTGACACTCGAAGTCTCCTCAAGGAAAACGCACACTATGCATTGCCGCACTATTCAGTAAAACATCACACTGTACAGTCCTGCTCTATTCACGAAAACCTCACACTATACAGTCCAGCTCTATTCACTGAAACCGCGTAAGACATTCCAGCTTTATTCACTAACACCTCACACCGTACAGTCCAATTCTATTTATTAAAACTTCTCACTGTGCCGTTCAGCACTATTCACTAAAACCTCTCACTGTACAGTCCTGCTCCATTCACTAAACCCTCACACTGTACAGTCCAGCTTTATTCACTAAAACCTCTCACTGTACAGTCCAGCTCGTTTGACTGAGCCCTCACACTGTACACTCCAGCGCTATTCACTAAAACATCACACTGTACAGTCCAGCTCGATTCACTAGAATGTTTCCCTGTGCAGTCCAGATCTGTTCACTAAAACCTCACATTGTACAGTCCAGCACTATTCACAAAAGCCTCACACTTTACATTTCAATTCTAATCATTAAAATCTAACGACACAGTTGGAATCTCTTCACATTAACGTAAATGAAAAATACACCAGAAAATCATGATATGGTCTAGCTGCCGTAGTCCAGAATGAACATGCTGTAAAATGAAGAATTCACAGTTAAAGCCGGTCTCTTCCTCTCTTTCCATGGCTACATGATCCGTTTCTAATGGGACTTCCTTTGATATCCATTATTGGGGACGTTTAATTTGTGGGAAGGGAGAGAGAGCACTGGGATAATACATCTCGCTGGTAATTACACACAACACCCCCTCCCCACAATTAGAAAAAGACTGATGTTTGTCTCAACCAGACATGGAGGAAGCGTGTTCAGGTGAGAATTGCTGAGTTTGCTTTAGGTTAACAACAGTCCATTCTACAATAGAGACAAACAAGATACAGGGCATGCTCATGACAGAAAACAAGAAAAAATCAATAACGTAACGGAACCAACAGCATCCAAACCACACTTGCTCTTCCCCCACCACTCCCCCTCCCCAATTCCACCGGAAACCCATACGTCGTCCCAATCAGTGGAAAAGCACCCTCGAACGAGCATCACAGTCCACCGGAAAAAGTCACAGCGAGACAGAGCACCGCAAATTTCTCCTGCCAGAGAAAGGAAAATGTTACCTTTTCAT
Source organism: Scyliorhinus canicula (assembly GCF_902713615.1). Lineage (NCBI taxonomy): Eukaryota > Metazoa > Chordata > Chondrichthyes > Carcharhiniformes > Scyliorhinidae > Scyliorhinus > Scyliorhinus canicula. Next base: position 8,523,199 of record NC_052166.1, read on the forward strand.
AAGTCATATTTTCTTTAAAATACAGAATCGGAATAATTTTAAATGAGACGAGTAATCTGGACTAGATTCCATACCGTGCCAGGGAGGCACAGAGTCATTTTTGGAGTTTTTTTACGAACTCCATTGAGCAAAAGAGCTGATAGATGACATAGCGACCATTAAAACAATGCTAGAGAATAGGGGGTTTCACAAAATCACGGGTCGATTGGTTACCAATTATCTGACTGTTCCACAAAAAGGGCAGCTAGCTCGAAGAGGTTATCGGAAAAGTTAAAGAGGACATTTTTCACTTCCGAAAATATAGAACATGGAGAAATACAGCACAAAACAGGCCATTCGGCCCACGATGTTGTGCCGAACCTTTGTCCCAGATTAAGTACAAATTAATCTACACCCCATCATTCTACCGTAATCGATGTACCTATCCAATAGCCGCTTGAAGATACCGAATATTTCCGACTCACCTACTTCCACAGGCAGTGCATTCCTTGTCCCCACTACTCTCTGGGTAAAGAATCTACATCTGACATCCCTCCTATATCTTCCACCATTCACCTTAAATTTATGTCACATTTCAATGGTTTGTTCCACCCGGGGAAAAAGTCTCTGACTGTCTCCACTATCTGTAGCCCTGATCATCTTAGAAACCTCTATCAAGTCGCCCACATCCTTCTCCGTTCCAATGAGAAAAGGCCTAGCACCCTCAAGCTACTCTCCATTCCAGGAAACATCCTTGTAAATCTCCTTTGCATCTTTTCCAAAGCTTCCACATCCTTCCTAAAATGAGGCGACCAGAACTGCCCGCAACAGTCCCAATGTGGCATGACCAAGGTTTTGCCCAGCTGCATCATGTCCTCACGGCTCTTCAATTCAATCCCTCTGCTAATCAACGCCAGTACACCACAGGTCTTCTTCACAGCTCTATCTATTTGAGTGACAACTTTTAAAGGTCTCTGAACATAGACCACAAGATTCCTCTGCTCCTCCACATTACCAGAACACTACTGTTAACCCGGTATTCCGCATTCATATCTGTCCTTCCAAAATGGACAACCTCACACTTCCCAGGTTTAAACTCCATCTCTCACTTCTCAGCCCAGCTCTGCATCCAATCTGTCTCCTTGCAGCCGGCAACAGCCCTCCTCACTGTCTACAATTTACCAATGTTCAGATCGTCTGCGAATTTACTGACCCACCTACAACTCCCTCGTCCGTCATTAATGGAAATCACAAACAGCAGAGGGCCCTGAACTGATCCCTGCGGTACGCCACTGGTAACAGGGCTCCAGGCTGAATATTTGCCATCCACCACCACTCTCTGGCTTCTATCCGTTAGCCAGTTCGTTATCCACCTGGCCAAGTTTCCCACTATCCCATGCCTCCTTACGTTCTGCAGAAGCGTATCATGGGGAACCTTATCAAATGCATTACCAAAATCCATGTACACTACATGCACTGGTTTATCTTCATCTTGGTCACCTCCTCAAATAATTTAATAAGCCTTGTGAGGCAAGACCTACACCTCACAAATCCGTGCTGACTGTCTCTAATAAAGCAGTGTATTTCCAGATGCTCAGATATCCTATACCTCCGTACTCTTTCCATTACTTTGCGTACCACTGAAGTAAGACGGACTGGCCTGTAATTCCCAGGGCTATCCCTATTACCTTTTTTGAACACGGGCACAGCACTCTCCAATCTCCTGGTCCCGCCCCAATTGTCAGTGTGGACGAAAAGATAATTGCCAACGGCTCTGCAATTTCGTTTCTTGCTTCCGAGAGAATCCTTGGATATATCCCGTCAGGCCCGGGGGACTTGCCTATCCTCATGTTTTTCAAATTGCCTAAAACATCTTCTTCTTAATAGGTATCTCCTCGAGCTTACCAGTCTGTTTCACACTGTCCTGTCCAAAAATATGGCCGCTCTCATTCGTAAATACTGAAGAAAAGTACTCGTTCAAGACTTCTCCTATCTCTTCAGACTCAATGCACAATCTCCCCCTTCTGCCGTTGAGCGGACCCAATCTCGCTCTAATCATTCACATATTTCCCACATATGTGAAAAAGGCCTTTGAGTTACCTTGTTTCTACCCGCCAATGATTCTTCATGCCCTCTCTTAGCTCTCCTATTCCCTTTCTTCTGTTCCCGCCTAGCCATCTTGTATTCATCCAACGCCCTGTCTGAACCTTGTTTCCACAGCCTTCCATAAGTATCCTTCATCCTCTTAACAAGACATTCAACCTCTCTTGTCAACCATGGTTTCCTCACTCGACAATCTGTTCCCTGCCTGACATATCAAGGACACGTATCCTTGAACAAGTTCCACATTTTAATTGTGCCCTTCTCTCACAGCCTATGTTCCCAACTTATGCACTTCAGTTCTTGTCTAAAAGCATCGTATTTACCCTACCCCCAATGTAAAACTTGGACTGTTGCAAGCACATATCCCTCTCCATTACTAAACTGAAAGTCACAGAATTCTGGTCACTGTCTCCAAATGCTCCCCCACCAACAAGTCTATCACTTGCTCTGGTTCATTACCAAGTACCAAATCCAATATGGCCTCCCCTCTGGTCGGACAATCTACACACTAGTTAGAAAAGCTTCCTGGCCACATTGCACAACAACCACCAACTCAAACTATTTGATCTAAAGAGTTTCCAGACAATATTTGGGAAGTTGAAGTCACCAATGACTACTACCCTGTGACTTCAGCACCTTTCCAAAATCTGTTTCCCAACCTGTTCCTCTGCATCTCTGCTGCTATTGGGGGGCCTATAGAAAACTCCCAAGAAGTTGACTGCTCCTTTCCTATTTCTGACTTCAACCCATACTACTTCAGTTCGCAGATCCTCTTAGAACTGCCTTTCTGCAGCTGTTATACTTTCTTTAATAAACAATGCAACCCCCTCCACCTCTTTTTACACACTCCCTAATCTTATTGAAACATCTACAACCACGAACCTCTGACAACCATTTCTGCCCCTCTTCTATCCAAGTTTCCATGATGGCCACCACATCGGAGTCCCAAGTACCAATCCATGCCTTAAATTCACCCACCTTATTCCTGATACTTCTTACGTTAAAGTATACACACTTCAACCCATCTCCGTGCCTGCAAGTACTCTCCTTTGTTACCTTCCCCACTGCCTCACTAGACGCTTTGACGTGCTGAACATCAGGTGCCTTAGGTGCTGAACTGCAAGTCCGGTTCCCATTCCATTGAAAAATTAGTTTGAACCCTCCCGAAGAGTACTAGCAAACCTCCCTCCCAGGACTGAGGTTAATCTGTCCCTGAGAAGATTTTTCAATAATGCCAATAATTCACTGATTTTAGATTCAGTAACCTGTAGTTATATCATGTTGTGTGTGTGATAAAAAAGGGGGATATGGTAAATTTTATACTTCCCACTATATATTATATGTATATATATTCATTAAGGTTAGTTTACAAGATTGTTTACCAGATTCCACTTATTGTTTGCTAAAGTGCACCAATATATAAAGTTTTGCAATGTTCTTGTTCGGAAGTAATACTGAATACGTTCAAAATGGAGTATTGAATTAAAGACTGTCTTTCTAATTATTATTGTAAATAAACCAGTGGAGCGCAAGATGCGGAACTTGAGAAACTAAAGTCAGTGTCGATTACATAAATTGCATTTTCATTATAAACACACCGAAATATTCAATCAATTTTGTGAGACATGAGCTCCTCCTCACAAACGATGGCTGACCAGCCGGGATTAAATTTTGCCTTTCAAAATGGAATGTCAATCGGTCCCTGAGAAGATTTTTCAATAATTCCAGTCATACTATCACTGATTTTAGGTTCATTTGCCTATAGTTATATAATTTATCCCCACGTCCCCTGTCGAATGATTAAATCTTGCCCAGTCCTCTGGCCATTCTCCTGTGGCAATAGAGGATTTAAAAATTATCATCAGATATTCCAAAATCACTTCTCTTACCTCCCACATGCCGGGAACACATAATTGAAGTCTGCTAAAACAGCTGATCTCCCATCCAAACCTAATTTCTTTAATTATATTACAGACCCACTCATTGATTTCGAGACCTACATCGTCCTGCTCCACAGGGAACACAAATACCAAAACCTAATTTAAAATCTCACCAATGTCTTTCGGCTGAACACAGATTGCCGCTCGGTCCCTAATGGGCCCTAAATTTTCCCTGGCACACTATTCCAGTTAATATATATATATGCACCTTTACTTTCCTTACGTTTGCGTGGCGGTACTTTGTCATGCTTCTCTCTGTGCTCTCACAATATCATTTTAATGTGCACCTCCATGCACTTTTAATGCACCCAATAATTTGAGATGCTGCACCAGTTGAGCTCGCTATCACTGAAATGATAGTGACACCTCTGCATCCGGGTCCAATTCCTTCAATAAAATTAGGTGCAGTATCCTCCCCTTGTCACGCTGTCT